>NC_047518.2:14518495-14671255 GCF_902827115.2 Pseudochaenichthys georgianus
TTTCAGAGTGGCCTTTTATTGTGGCCAGCCTAAGGCACACCTGTGCAATAATCATGCTGTCTAATCAGCATCTTGATATGCCACACCTGTGAGGTGGGATGGATTATCTCGGCAAAGGAGAAGTGCTCACTGTCACAGATTTGAGAGAAATGGTTATTTTATGTATAGAGAAAATGTTTTAGATCTTTGAGTTCATCTCATGAAAAATGGGAGCAAAACAAAAGTGTTGCATTTATATTTTTGTTCAGTGTAAGTAGCAACTGCAACAAGGGTGAAACACAGGATAGGACAGATATGAACACACACACATATAATAATAATAATAATAATAATAATAATAATAATAATAATAATAATAATAATAATAATAATAATAATAATAATAATAATAATGATAATAATAATAATGATAATTATAATATCAATAATGAAAGTAATGAAGTGCAAGAAATAAAAATACCTAAAGAAATATGTACAAAATGTATTGTACAGTATACATTAGAATTAAATGTGTTTACACTTGATTAGTTGTATTTTGTATGTTTGAATGCTGACCAATATAAAATATGACTACACTATTCCATTATGCTTTTCTCAATAGTTTGCCTTATTTTCATATCTTTACATTTGTGTTACACTGTTTAACTGAAGCCAAGCAAACACAAGCTTTTACATTTTAAACAACATTTAACATTTCCTTATATTTTGCGCATAGATGTAAAGAGGAAGATTATAGTCGTTTTTGTGATATTGTGGAACAGACACTTACATTTCAAATTCTCATAGTACTGGAATTTCCCACCTCCATTCCCAGCAAGGAGAGAGATGTAAGCCCATCCTGGCAGCTTCATGCTGTCAGTGATGATGCAACAGAGGCCTCAGTGAGTATAAATGACAGCACATTCTACTCTCAACCATCACACAGGAGAATAACTACAAAGAGCTGACAACAGTCACCAACAGCTCTGAAGAAATCTAGTCGACCTAAATCAGTCCTCCTAAGATGAAGACATTCTGGGTTGCAGTTGCAGTGGCCGTCGTGCTCACTTGTATCTGTATGGAGGAGAGCTCTGCTGTCCCAGTAACTGAAGTAAGATCTTGACTATTCCTATTCACTTATTAGTTTGTGTCAAAATTCTAAAATGTGGCTCCTACTGTAAATGTTCATCAACAGGTGCCGGATGAGGAAGAGCCAATGAGCTATGACTATCTACTTACTGAACATGAGGAGCCCTCAGACGACTCATGGATGGTATGTTAAGCTAACTGAATCAATTGAAATATAAAGCTAATGTGTGTGTTGTCCCAATAAAGTGCCCTGATGCTCTCCAATGAAGAATAAAGAATAAACGGTGAGTAAAGATGCTGCAGATGAACTCATTGCTCATGTTGTATCTCTCACACAGATGCCGTACAGCCCCAGAGCAAGGCGTCGCCGTCGCAAGTGTAAATTTTGCTGCAACTGCTGCAGCAACATCTGTCAAACGTGCTGCACAAGGAGATTCTGAGGATTCCTGCACCAACAACAACTGTTGCAAAATTCTGAAGATTCCTAGATTTCATCATGTGCTAGACAACTGATAGTGCAGTGTGTTATACAATAAACTTAAATATGACTATATGAAATTGTGTGAAAGTGTTTTAATTACATTTATAAGTAGAAACGTCTCACACACCTGTGAATTGCTACTATGACGAGTCGAAATGTCCACAGGCCTATGGAGATTTGATGGCCACCACACAACTCATTTGAATGTTGGTAATCCTTCTGGACACAATTTAGTTTTTTCTTTTTATAGCTGTATAGCTATTTCTTCTTCTCATGGAGATATCAGCTCATTTCATACATCACACTTACAGCTTAGTAATGTCAGCAGTATATTAGCTTTGGGTTAGTAAACTTGTGCACGTTCACATTGAGTTTACCTTAACTCAGTGTAGTCTCTAGTCACCAGGTTTGTTGCTGATTTTGTTTTTGTAAATTGCTAACATATCTATACTGATGGACTAAATGTCCCGTTTTGTTCTATTTGTAGTTTTGTGTTACCCCTTTCTTTCAGCTTCAGTTCCATTTGTTTAGTTTAGCTTAAGTTAGCATTGTATGAAATATGCTCAAATATATTTTTATAATCCAAAGTTGCCAGCTGTGATTAAAACGAGAGCTGTAGATGTATTACAATGATTTAAATTGGAAATAAAATAAATATGCAAAAAGAAAATAGAAGCGATACTGCAAACTGAGATGATGTGGGACATTTTTAATTTTGCAAGACTGCTTGTATTCAATGTTATATTCACAATATGTTGCAGCTTTGTTCAAAGTAGAACTATTAATACATTATTAAATGTACAACAACACTGTTGAATGCTGTGCCAGAGGAAATGTTTGCACATTGTAGTGAGCTGTGTAAAAAGGACTAAACTGACAATTCCTAACTATTCAAATGTTACACATAGATATTTACAATGGAGTTTTATTAAATAAAACGGATGTAGGCATTTTAAAATAGACTTAAATACAGGATGTCAAGTTAAAAAATGGAAAATGTAATATTAGTTCAAACATTACAAAATGATGGTTGTATTGGAAAATATAAACTTTTATTCTAATAAACATATGTATAATACAAAAAACGTTATTTTCCTAAAAAATATTTCCAAACAAGATTTAAAAGTGAAATGACTAAAGTGACAATTATTCTGTCAACATGACTATCTATCGTGTTACATTGAGGCCTTCTCTTAAAAAAAATGTTCATAAATAACAAGAATGAAACCTTTAAAGTATAACTTTCTGAAAGTGATATTTTAAAAAACAACAAAAAAGGTGATTTTCCAGTAAATGTGGAGCCTTCCTGGTACTGTTTGTTGAAATAACTAGTTTTTTTTAATCAGGTCAGAAGCGTTATCAGTAAACATGACATGGCAGAAAGAAGGGAATTTTAGCTATTGCAAAATATATTTGAATAGACTGAAGTTACCGAAAACGTAAATATTAACTGCACATTGCTAGCTTTATTGACCTATTTAGGTTTTCAATATGATTGTTTTACAACCAGACAATTAAACAAAATAGATGTTTTTGCTGATAACTGGATATCACTTTAGTTACGTTCATGTCAACATTTATTTTGATGTTTTATATATGACATTGGTGTATGCTTTATAGGTAACAAATGCGAAGACATCGAGATCAATTTTGCACTACTAAACATAATGCAGTAATTTAATAAGAAATCAAAAGCATTTAGTAAATTGTTTTTTTAAATATAACAGGTAACGTTTTTTATTCATTGATATAGATGCTAGGAAATGAAGAATGAGTAAAAAAAAAAGTTATATTATATGTTTGTTGTACTTTGAGGCATACCAATAAGAGATTATTGGAAAAAGTTAATCATTTTCCAATAACCTGGAGCAGAAAGAAGAACATTTCCAATTATCATTGGTGGAGAATTTCCCCTTTTCCTTCCATCAAATGATTGATGCAAGCCCCTCCATGAAAGCTTATGATGTTCTGTAAATGTCGTCACTGATGAGGTAACAGAGGCCTCAGTGAGAATAGATACCAGCACATGTCACACTCAACCATCAGAGAGGACAGGAACTGAAGTCAAAAGATTTAACAACAAAGCTCCTAACATGAAGACATTCTATGTTGCAGTTGCAGTGGTCGTCCTGGTACCATTTGTTGACGCTGACAAGTTTTTTCAAAAGTCCAGCTCTCGGTTCACAAGCATTATCAGTAAATAGGAGAAAATGAGAGAAGTCCGGGGACTATTGTTATTTTTAGATACATTTGGCAAGACTGAAGTAACCAAATATTAAATGTCCGTTGACTTTATCCCCCTGCACATCACGTTTTAACCTTTTTGCTTTTTGGCCCGAAAAAAAAAGGTGAATGACCTACCTTAGGCCCCTGATGTACGCCGCTGAAGGAGAGAGAATACACAGACGAAGAGATGGTGCTGCAGATGAACAAATTGTCTCATGTTTCTGTCTCTCCAAGCGGTCCAACAACAGAGAGAACGACTGCACCTGCTGCTATCCCAACATCTGTGTTTGAGTGTGCTGCAAATTTTGATTGGAAATTATGCAAGATTCTGAATGTACTTAACAAATGATACAGCAGAGAGTTAAGACAATAAATATGAATCTTACTACAACAGTGTGGAAAGTGTTTTGATTCCAAAAAGAAATAGACGTTTTCTTGTGTGAAATTACTACATTGATAATATTCACAATAATGGGTTTAGATATCCAAAGCTGGAAACGGAGGATATGGTAAAGTTAAGATTTTATAAAACGCCCTGAATTAGACATGAAAACCCAACAACATATTAATGAAAATAAAGTATGTCCTGTTAAGGAAAGTATAAGGAAGAGATTTAAAGATGCTTGTAAAGTGGCGTCTGCGATGTAGAGAGTGTTCCACAATAAGTGCTCTGTAGTAAAGTGATAAAAGCTTAATTTAAGATGAGTACAACAAATTAAGTGCTATATTCTGTTAAAATGACTATTCAGATGTCACACTTAACATAGGTTTATTTACATTGAGGTGTAATGCAAAAATGAGGTAGTGTAAGAAGTTTTAAATTGTATTGATGTCAGTAATAGAAGAAAAAAAAGTGTTCATATTTTTATATAATGAAACAGCTAAAATATTATTTGCTGAAGCTTCATTGTCATCTGAGAAAAAGGTTTAATAAAATGTATTAAAAAAGCTGTTTATTCCAGTATATGTAGATCCATTCCTGGTACCATTTGTGGACGCTGACAAGTTTTTTCAAAAATCCAACTCTCGGTTCACAAGCGTTATCAGTAAATAGGAGAAAATGAGAGAAGTCCAAGGACTTTTTAGATACATTTGGTAAGACGGAAGTAACCATTAAATGTCCGTTGACTTTATCCCCTGCACATCACGTTGTTTGAACCTTTTTGCTTTTTGGCCCAAATTATTTTACTTATGGTCAAAATGGTCAAAATGCTCAAATGTGGCTTCAACTGTTAACAGGGACAGGAGCAGGAGGAGCCAATGAGCTTTGATAGTCCATGTAGCTACTGGACATGAGACCTCAGTAGATTCAGTGCAGCGATGTTGAGCTAATTTAATACATTTGGCTAAAAACATTATGCTAATTAAAAACAACTAAATGTGTGTTGTCCCAACAAAGTACCCTGGTGCTGTCCATAGAACAAGAGATAATACACAGAGGGACACATTTCTCATCTTTCTGTTTCTCACACAGGGCAGTTCAACAACAGAGTGAAGCGTGGAATTACATTTGAAAATGGCTGCCGCCTACTGTTCTGCAGGAATTTTCCACTGCCAATGTAATCTATTATCAAAATAAAGTTCTCTATATGAAAGTAAAAGTGTTATGATTGCAAATTATTCCAGATATCATGTAAATAATTTTCTATTTCTTAACGTAAAATACTTTTTTTATAATAGTTTTTATTTTTTGGTTGTTTTTCTTATTCTTTATCTTCTTTAACATGTATGCAGCATCATGTACACCAATGCACATTCCTCGTATGTTTAAACCTACTTGGCAACATGACTATGTCTCGCGTTACACTGAAGCTTGGACATTTACAATGAGGTTTGCCTTTTTTTAATCGTTTGTAATTATTATTATTTAAAGAAAAGATTTGGGGCCTTCCACTTCAGAAATATATGTTCATAAATGAAGATAATGAAACAGTTAAAGCATGACCTGCTAAGGGTGATGCTTTATCGTCATATCAAAAAGAGGCGTTTTTCCAGTAAATGTGGAGCCTTGGTGGTATTGTTTGTTGACGTAACAACTTTATTTTAATCACCTAAGAAGCGTTATCAGTAAAAAGAGGAGTGGCAGAAAGAAGGGAATTGTTGTTATTGGAAAATATATTTGAAAAGACTGAAGTTTCATAAAACGTTGATATTAACTGCACATTGCTAGCTTTAATTTGTACCTATGTATGTTTTTAATATCAGTTTTTTACTACCAGTCAATAAAAAAAAAAATCATGTTGTTGATGATAACTGGATATCACTTTAGTTACATTCATGTCACAATTTATTTTTATGTTTTATATATGACATTGGTGTATGCATAATTGGTGCACTAAACTCAGCATTGGCCAATCAGCTTTCTACTCATCACTGCGAGTGGGACCCAGATACCCCTCAACAAAAAACCGTAAAGAATCCCCTAAATGGTGGAACCAGCTCCCAATTGGTATCAGGACAGCAGCAAGTCTACAGATCTCCTGTTGCAGACTGAAAACTCACCTGTTTCGTCTGCGCCTTGGCCAATTAAAAATAAATACATAAGTCTCTCTCTTCTGTTTGTAGCACTTACAAAGGTTTGGCTTTAAGTGAAGCTTATGTAGTAGCACTACATCTGGTTGAGCCTATGGTATGATTCCTGCTTTGAGTTTCTTTCTTCATTGTTGAATGCACTTATATGCTATATATTTCTCAATTTGTTTTACAAGATAAACAAAAATCAGCTTTTAGTATAACTGCAATCATGTATCTTGCATAAAGAAGGTGACTGTATGTCTTGATTAAGACATGTATATTAATTATAACAATCATTATTACATAATTATTCACATTCACAAAACAACTATTGCTTCCATTCAGTATATTTGTATATGTGCAGCAACTCCATGTATGGAAGATAGCACAGCATGTAGAACATATTGTTCATGGTTGATTTTATAATGTGACAGACCTAGCGGGGGGGGGGGGGGGGGGGGAATGGCCTAAAGATAAAAAAAATTGGAAAATGATTACGCCCACTTCAGGGATGGTGCATTGGGTCATTTGGGAGATATTTTGTATTGGGAGTTGGTACCTATCATGAAATAGCACACTAGCACTAGCACAGAGCACAACAAAGGGTTTTCAAAGCTGTTGGCAGAGATGTACAACTTGGAAACACCAGCAGGGCAGATCTTTTGTAGCACTGGGCTTCAGCAGTACCATGAATAAAGTGATGCAGTTGGTGGAGGCTGATATGAAGATGGAGCAAGTGCTACAGAGTTTCATGGTGGATCTGGATGTAGACAGCAAGAATGCCAGTGTGGCTGGACAGGCACTGGACATGTGCCTCAAGTTGGTGACTCCTGAGTATGCCCACAAACCCAGGAACCGCTACAGGGAATCCCTCCTCTTCCTTGAGCAAAGGCAGGTATCCAGAGTGCTGCTTTTCTACAAAGACAGCAGGTGTGGGTGTCTCTCCAGGGCAGCAGCAGTCCTAATATACCACTTTGGCAACCTGACAGGGTTCCTGAGCAGAACCCTCACATAAACAACCGCCTGGCCTGCCTCCTCAGAGAAGTGATGGAGCTTCCCTACCTCAAGGTGGTACTCGTGGTGTTTGCCTGCCTGGGTGTGCACGTGGTGGAGCACTTCTATGCCAGAACCATAGAGAAAGATGCTACCCATACTCAGCTCAGGGAGTTCTACAAGGGACTGCATACAGGCTTGGGCGAGCCAATCAGCGACAACTACACTACGTTCACAAAACCTGAGTATCCTGTAGTGTCTGACAAGCTTTTCAGTAGTGTCAAGAAGACCTATACAGAGGAGGTTCTGAACTCAGTGTCAGACGTGGCTGCTGAACACTTGGATGAAGTGAAGAAGCTGACAGATCTCATGCAGCCCCACCTGCAGACTGTCCTGCCAGGCAGAGGAGGGACTATGGGATTGATGAGGAGACCTTCCCAATGGACTACCCTGTCAGTGAACAGGCTAGTAACATTGATGACACCCCTGTGCACAACATTGGGATGGAGAGACAATGTGGCAAGGTGGACTACAGACTGAAGAAGCTAGGCACACTGAACGCAGTCAGTAGGTCAATCATTTTACAGAAGAGCCAGGAGCTTAGGGATGGACAGATTCCGTCCTTCAGAGGTTTCAAGGCAGCAGCCCAAGCAAAAAGAGAGGTTGAACTCAACTGGAGTAAACTCATGAAGGCGAAATTCGAGAGTGGGGCAGACCAGAAACAGGAGATGGCTCAAAGAAAGGAGAGGAAGAGACATGATGGACACACTGAAATCTATAGGTGGCCCCTTCACTGACAGTGGGGAAGTTGAGAAGTTCCTTGTGGATGAAAGTCTGAACAACAACGCAAAGCTGCAGAGGATGAAGCTTGAGGTTCAGTTTGCCAGAGAAAGTACCACGCTTCTGCCTAAGTCGATCCTATCTTCAGAATCCAGGTGACACTGCCCAGTGGGAAGAGGAGGATGAAAACGGCACAGGAGTTTGGAGATGCTCTCATGCGTACCTAGGTGAGAGGAGTGACCGAACCACACTGGAATATGCAAAATTCCAAGAAAGTCTTGAAAGGCTAAGAAAAATATGAGGTGCTACTTAAGACAGACAAGTTCAAGTTCCTTCCATGTCAATGTGACTGAATAAAATAATTTAACTGTTTTTGGAATTTGGAATAAAATCTAATCAAGTTTTCCAAATGAGTTTAGTCTTTTAGTCTTAGCAGACTGTAAGAATAGTGAATGCATACAAACAGCCAAAAAAACGCTCTTTTTGTGTTCTTTTTTTAGGTTAGGGATGGAGGATTATTTCCAAGATACAGAGTTACTTTGAGGTGTAACAGTTCTTCTATTAATAGTGTTTATTAATTCTCAAATGGGTTTGAAAGCATTCATTCAACAGTATATAGGCAAACAGTAAGAATAGCTTATGCATACCAGGCGGAATGTGCAGAAAATGCCACTTTTTGGGGTCTTTTTCATTTTCAAGGGGTGGGGGGTTATTTTCAAGATACAGAGTTACTTTTGGTGTCAAAGTTCTTGTATTGATAGTGTTAATCAAGTCCCAAATGGGTGTGTTGAAATTGTGAACTTGATGATTATCCCCCTCCCTGTCCCTGGGCTCTAATCCAGACCTTAACCTTTGGAATCTGAGAATATTAAAATCCAAACTGGAGAACATCCCATTTCCATTCCTCTGGAATTTCCTCTAACCATTCCCAGCATCACCCAGGGAGAGATGCAAGCCCATTCCTGGAGGCAGATATGTGCTGCCAGTGATGAAGCAACAGAGGTTTTAAATAAATACCTGTATGTTTTAAACACTCACGGGAGAAAAACTCACTGAGCTGATAAAAGTCACAAAACATCTCCCAAAAAGATCTTATGCGATTTACACTTGAAATAATTGTACAACTTCAACTCTTCCTTCCCATTTACTAGAGTAAGAACAGGACTTGCCTATTATCTATGAGTGTTAAGTCAGTGAAGAAACCTAATGTTGGCAATTTCAAGAAGAGCTGGAAGAATTTCAGTCACATGAAGACGTTTCAAATAGATGAAATCAATGGATTAGGTCACGCTGAAGTTACTATGTGATTATTACAGCTTTGAAATGTTTAGGACAAATGTTGCCAACTTCTTGCTATAGCAGACTTTAGGGGGAGTTGACACAAATCATCCAAGTTGGGAGGTCATTTTTCAGATAATTCCGAGATACCATGCACAAATGCTCGCAATGTGCAAGTTCATACCTTGTGATTTGGATTTGCTCCAATATCTAATGGCTTCTTCCTTGAGCTATGCTACGCTTCTACTGTGTTTCATAAAACTTAGTTTGTCCTGCTGACAAATAAATACACAAACCATCAAACCAAAAACATAAAGTTCTTGGCAGAGGTAACATAACTGTGAACAGGAAGAGAAAGCGTAATTACATAACACTCAAATGGGGGATGCTGATACTCCAACACTACATTTCTGCAACCACGCAGGCTCAGGTATGAAGCTGGTAACATCCTCCACTGGCCTCAAACAACCAACACTTACAGAGGCAACCTAATCTACCGAGGGTGGTCTGCTGTCCAAGTGCTAACTAGGCCCAGCTCAGCCTTGCTGTGCTTAGCTTGTTATCCAGTGCAGTGAAGGGAGGTATGGAAGCTAGCCATGGTGATATGCATGCTATTGTGTTACTTTCAGCATGGCTGGATCGGGCCTCACAATTATAATGACCACAAAGGTCAAATAAATGGTGCATGCACACACATTTGCTCACAGTCACACACGCACAGACTACCTGTCTGGAGCCTGGCGGACTCCTGCTCTGATCCCACCCTCATGCAGCCTTGCAGGGGGCTAAGCAGCATGCCAGGCCTGCCTCGCGCCCAGACAGATGCCCGTTGCACGCCCCCATACCAACAGAGCTGCTGCCAAACCACACAAGGAGATAGTAAATGAGAGCAGAGGGTTCTGTTCAGCTTCCTCACACACACACACACACACATACACACACACACACACACACACACACACACACACACACACACACACACACACACACACACACACACACACACACACACACACACACACACACACACACACACACACACACACACACACCATGTGGTTTATTTTATCTGACTCATATCCACATACACTCACACAAAACACAATGCCTGCAGGCAGGCAGCAATTAGGGGCCTGTTCATCGGTGAGCTACAGTATACTAGCTCTATAAATCTTCAAGCTAGCGCTTTTTTAAGTGCACAAAATGCTCTGGTGGTAAGCTGAAGAATTCACAGGATGTTACTAGGGTTGATACCATACGTTGATACGCAAATTAATGGGAGCTGTAGTGAAGATCCAGAAAACAGGTCGTTTTCTGGATCTTTTTCTCTCATGTCAGCTAAAAGACTGATGAAAAGATGAGCACATAATATATCTAACTTATTTTCCATTTCATTACAAATTAATTAAAAAAGACAAAAACTCTTTGGCTAAACCAGAAGCTCTGTGAGACTGTACTTAGCTTCACTAAACGAAAGCTGATAACAATGAACTGGTAAACAACACAAATAGAGAGAGCAGCAAGGTTATACAGGAACAAACCTGGTATGCACAAGGAACAAGGGCAGCAACACAAGGAATCAACCAGGGACGACTACAGCCAGACTGAAAACATCAGGTAACATAGACGTCAAACTGACAATGAACACAGCCACACATACAAAGGATTCATCACTTCAACAAGACACAGCTTTAGTGATGGCAGTTTGACACTGAAGCTTCGATACGTGCTTCAAACCCTGGACTTCCTATTCCATAAAAGCAGTGGGTGTTTCTCAATGTCGAGGACGCTTGCTTGGTAGCACATGTCTTCCGAGTGAGGCAAGAATCCTTAAGCCTCGGAAAACGAAGAATTGTGGAATAGACTAACAGGTGTGCGTCATATGGGAGGCCCCGCCTTAAATGGAGCGCGATTTCCGCCAAAGATTTGGAAATTGGTCCGTGCGCAAAGCATTGTGGGTATTTTAAGACCGCAGAGTCTACACATGTGCAGCCTCGAAATTTATCGCTACGAAGTACGCTGGCCTCGGTAGAATTCCAAGTATCCTGGACATTGGAACAGTCCTTCGGCGGGACTCGATGACGTAGTATGCTTGAAATAGTGGCTCTGGAGCAGCCTTCCTCGACATTGAGAAACACCCAGTGCTTCGAAGCTTGCTTCAAATCACGTGACATATGACGTCCGAAGCAGCAACTGCTTCATTTCCTGAATGAATCACTTGACTGGTTCGCGGTCCAATCACGCGATTCAATGCACTGCCTCGTCTCGATTCTGACAGGTGACAGGTTGAAACAGTTTCGAATTTGAGCGCTTCAACACTTTATTACCGCTCTAAACAATGCGCAATGTGTGGGTTGTTGTAGTAGTTTGCGTTCCTGCTGTTGAGTTGTTGTTGTTGTTGGTATTGCATTTGTATTGGATCATTATAGAGCAAGCCAGGAAGAAAGATAGGTCATTCTGGGTCGGGAAACACTTCAAAATGTGGAGAAGTTGTGAGCAAAAAGACAATTGAGTATGAGTATTAAAAAACAAGTTCAACAGTTTAAAGGATAGGTAGCCCAGTGGATAGAGCCGGCGGACCGCATGCAGCGACGTCCTCCAAGCAACTGGTTTGAATCCTGGACTGGATGAACTTGTAATCATTGCCTGCTTTTCAACTTTAATACTATAACTGATAAAAGGCCCTCTCCGGCCAAAAATATATCTTTAGAAAAATACAAAATAAATAGAATAATGTAGGCTACCTCAATAAAGTTCTTTGAGTGTTCCCCATCCCACATAATCACACCCTACCATAATTACACAGGGGCGGACTGGATGCCCAGATGCACGTTTCAGAGTGGCCTTTTATTGTGACCAGCCTAAGGTACACCTGTGCAATAATCATGCTGTCCAATCAGCATCTTGATATGCCACACCTGTGAGGTGGGATGGATTATCTCGGCAAAGGAGAAGTGCTCACTATCACAGATCTTTTCAGATTTGTGAACAATATTTGAGATAAATGGTTATTTTGTGTATATAGAAAATGTTTTAGATCTTTGAGTTCATCTCATGAAAAATGGGAGCAAAAACAAAAGTGTTGCATTTATATTTTTGTTCAGTGTAGGAAGGATTCTTGCCTAGCCTCTGAAGGACCTGACTCGGAAGGACATGTCCAACCAAGGAAGCGTCCTCGACTTTGAGAAACGGCTACGGACAGTGTTTTTACAAAATAAGACAAAAGGAAAACAGATATATATAAAAAAACTGATAAGGACAATAAGCAGTGACGCTGCAAGACACTCTTGGGGCCCCAGGCAGAAGAGACATGCCCCCCAACACATCCAGCACAAGCGCCACTTTAGCAGAACTGACCAGATAGGGTTGAGCAAAGTACAACCAAACTCTGAGCAATTATAAACTTAAATATTAGATTAACTTACATGAACTGAAAACACACTTTGAAAGGGTCAAAGATTTAGCAATTTGTCAATCACAAGGTAGCCTTGCCCTAAAGCATACCCTGCTTTATCGTCATTTTTACTCTTAATGGGACCATCATTTCCAAAATAAAAATCATGCTGTAATGAAGAAGAATTAACCTAAAAAGGGTTACTATAAAGTTGTGAGAAAATTATTTAGTAAGTTAACAAATCAAGTAAGAAGTAGGAACATTTTCTCATAGACTTCTATGAAAACATACTTATTTTCACAAACTTACAAAATTGCCTGTAATTTCTAATTTGAGTGCAATTGTTTCAGACTTTTAACCAACAGATGAGTCATCACTTTCCACAGTTAATCACTTAAACAAGCGACAACAGAGAGCAAAGTGTGAACCAGAGGCTCCACCGCAGGTCACACTCCATGGCAAAGGCTGGGAGCCATTTACACACACACAAAGTCAAGGCTTGGAACCACTGACATGAGGTCAAGACCTCCCCTACAGCTGAGTTGATTAAACACGTTTCTACAACCCACACACTGCCCAATAAAACGTGTTGTACTAAGTATGATTGTGTTGCACACACTGGGAGCATCACTGGCTCCAGCCTTCCCAGAGATCCGAGCGAGACTGAGGTACAACACCCAGCTGCAGCGGATCCACTTCCACCTACTCGCTGTGCCTTGAGGGAGCAATCAACCCAGGTTTTTATAAAGAGGATAATGCCTGCTTGTGTGTGTGTGTGTGTATATGTATGAAGGAATATTTCCTCCGCAGACCCTCCAAGTGGAGGCAAAGGTTGCTTTGGAACCATGGCGCTGCATAATCCGGCCTTGAATGAAGTCAAGGGGGGATAAACATTCCTGGACAATGAGACCCTCCTTTACCCCCTGCTGGGCTCATACCCACTTAAAATCTGCTTACCCACAATGCAACACTTGGCTCAAGTGAATAGCCCCCCTGGAACCAACGCAGTGCCACTACAGAATAACACAGCCCGCTCCTCAAAGCCACAAGTGTCAGCTATGGGTCTGATACAACCCTTCTGGGCCCTCACTGAGCACATTATATCCAATTCAACTGGTCTTAATGTACTTTAATAAGACCTGTTTCCGATTCATTATCCCTTGAAACCGGTAGTAACACGGCTACTAGGCACATAAAAAATTGAATGAATAGAGTGAGGCTGCCAGAGAGTCAGATGGGGGGGGAAATAGGAATCCTTGTGGATTTGTCCTCACCAGCTGGCTCTTGAGCCCAATATAATGGTGGTGCCCATGGCTCTCTGAGCACCAGTAAGAGGAAATATCTGCCCAGCCTGTAATATGTTTAAGGTGCACAGTTTGATTGAGTTCAGGTCATAAAGCCCTTGCGTGCCACATCCTGAGAGGAAGGACAGAGTTGCTCAGCTGTACTCCCTCAAGTGAACAGGGACAATGGCTTTGTGTTGTGTTTGGATCCCAATGTGAAAGAAAAACCAGGGGAATATTAAAGGAATGTGGGGTTAAATAAGCTAAATAAATACTTAAGGTACCCATAGGAAACACCACACCGGTTGTTATAGAATTCCCTGCCTGTTCCATGTAATGGATGGTGATAAAAAATCACCTGCTAGTATGAGGCCTAACCAAAAAAACACTTCCACAACAAGTGACTCATAAATATTCCAAAATGTGTCAAATCAAGCACAGCATGGTGTTATTAGAGCGCAAGGTGAGCATTCGGAATACAAATCATTTTTACTTCCTTTCCAGCAGGTGACGGAGATGTGGAGGGGCTAAGTGACTAAATGCCGTACTGCACTGCTCAGGATCTTTTTACAGTTATCCCATTTCAAACTTCTCTGCAAAAAAGCAAATAACTGTCACAGACAATTAGCTTTTATTGTAGAACATATTTAGTTTTGTAATTAACTTGTTACCCTAGCAACTCCCAAATCTGCCCTGACAGTTGACTTTGGATTGCATTTTCGCATTTAGGAGCGACTTTAGTAGTAAAATTCAACCATTATTGCCACCATTTAGCGGGTTTATACACACCATGATGGCTAACATATGGCAAACTTGTTCATAATATTAAACCCTGGTTGTGCTTTGACAGCACTATGTTCCTACTCGTTGCTGTATTGGCCTCTGCCAAACACCGTTGCTAACCCACATGAAGATTAATGATTGCAGGATTTCCCTCAACTTTAAGGGCAAGTGATGACTCATTATACAGTTATTAAAAACTGCAAATTATTGACACATTTATTATCCCAGGCAATCTCATTTGCCCCACTAATGTCAAAGCTTCCATTTCTGCCATCTACATTGGAACCAATGTGTCACATGAACCACAACGGCACACTCACTGCATGTGAGTGTCGAGCAGAGGTCCCTGAGGCCCTGCCTTATCCTAGGTACATTCACCGGTACCAGGACTATTCAATGTTTTGAAAATCTAAAATAAGTATCAAGTCCTAACCAAAGGCCTAAATCAACACAGCCCAACTCTCAAGTCATAAACTTTAACGTGCGATTATGTCCTTACTGTGTGATAATTGCACACAGCTGCTGTGTCCTTACCAGAAGTGACAATCGTTGCTGCTGGCTGGCTAACTACAATCATTAGCGTTACCAAATCATTACAGACTGCTCCATTAAGCCTGTAAACTTAAAGGTGGCTTCTTTTTGACATCAGTGTTGTGCTTTACTTTAAAAAAACAAAAAGAAACACATGTCTACATTTATGTGTATAATGCTTTGGTTACCGGAGCAACCACAATCCTGACTGGTTATGATGAGTGCACCATCCTTGTACACATACAGTGTAGTGCACTGCATTTCCCCATACTTTGAAAATGTAAGTACAAAAGTACGCACATTGAGGCACAGATCAAGCCATAATGTGCTCTTCTACAAATGTAATGCCATCTTTGGCAGTAAACAAATGGAAATAATGAATTAATTCACAATTGTTTACATTCATTTCATTATCAAGTGTTCTGAAGTGAAAGTCTGAAGTACATGGAAAGTCAGAAGCAATTTTCAATACTTTATGTTTCAGTACAATGTCCCAAAAACTAAGCCTTGGATCCCTAAAAAAATGTTTCACACTTCAACGTCAACGTAATCTTTATATATCTTTGTTGTTTTAGGATTTTGCAATCAAATTGGCAGAGGGAAAAGGAAATGCACAAAGTAACTGTTTAATAAAAGAGTACAAATGTTTTTATACAGATTTAACAAATGTTTTATTGTCTTTTTTCAGACCTGTGTTGAGTAGCCTACATTTGATGTCTTTTTAAAATAACACAATAACAACAAAAATGTTGACATTTAATAGTTCATGCATGAATGGGTCCAAGTCTAGCGCGATACTGCTTCATCAAGTTCATGTGAAAGTCATAAAATGTGTGACTGAAGCCCAAGCCTCCGGTGTGTAGCCTACAATTGATGCATTTACGCACCATAACAACCTGCTTTAAAAGCACAGATTGCCATCACTGATCTATACAGTGCTGAGCTCTCTGGGTCATTTCCTGTTAGTGGTTTCACTTGTTGTGTCTTTGAAGCAGGCTTTAATAATAGGACCCAACAGAACTAATGAAAATGCTGTCTGTCAGATTAAAAGGGAGCTTCAGTCTCCGCCACCCAACCACATTCAGCACAAACAGTAAAACACGGGCACACACATAAGCGAGCGTGCACACACACAGTTTACAGAAGTGGTTTACACAGGGAGGACCGTTCCTTCTGATGTGTGGATGACTGCTTATACGCTCTTAACAACACAGAGAATACCATCTTGTTTCTCACAGCAGTAGAAAAAAGCGAAGTCAAAACGGAAAGGTGAGGTGAAGTAAAGAATGGCATTCCTTTCAAATGTGCGATGTGATTCTCTTTATATCCCTTTTTTTCCATTTGCAGATGCCGCAATGTGTGCTCTAGTGGTGGTCCTGTGCCTAATGAATCCAACTTCAGTGCAGTTCCTCTCCGTAAGGCTAGGTTTAATCCCTCAGTCTGGAGCAGTGATAGTCTGGCCCAGGGGATGACATCTGTGAATCGTTCATTAACTTGTAACCAGCAGCAGATGTCTTCAAAAACAACATCTACGCCTTATTCCTTTCACTGGAACTGCTTTGCTTCAAACATTATGGGGCTCAACTGGCTACTTAAAGCTGTTTACTGTAATATTTGAAAAGAATATTACATTTCATGAGAAAAATGTAGTGAAATATGGTGTCCTGAAACTGACAAAATGTGGTTAAACTGTTTTGAGACAAGTCAAATACATAACTGAACACAATCCAATCATTTGTTTCCCTCTTTACCACCAAGCACTGGATTTAATAAATAAAACACATTTGATTTTTCTTTTATGTTTTTTTTTAACTCCCTCATTTATTGGTCTAGACACACATTTAAACATTAATGTATTTAACTTATGCAACATTTTTGTTTTTCACATGTATGTGTTAATGCAGGGATCGGAAACCCGCGGCCGCATGCGGCCCTTTAAGCCCTCTGCTCTGGCTCCTTTGAGCTTAGAAAAAAATAAGAAGGAAATAAAATAAAAGTATTTGTAGGACTATTTATATTTTCTTGCGTGGTTGAAAATGTTTCGTATATTGTATTTTGAGGTGACACTGTGACACATAAATAAAAAACAAAACGGGTTTAATTAGGTCAACTAAAATATGCGTCACACCCTTCTACGGTCCGGCACTAGCGCCTTTTCTTGCAGGCGAATAACCTGACCCCCGGCTCGATGAGCGAACTATGGATAAATCAAAGAAAAATACCGGAGGAACACAGGATTTAATTCTGTGTGGACAGAGTTATCTGCTTTCACAGCAAACGATGCTGGTTTACCGGTATGTTTGATATGTAGAGAGAAGTTGTCAACGGTGGTGCAGCCTTTACGTATCGAGGAACAACAAGGGAGAGGAAGACAGCTGACGATCTTCAGTCATAATTCAATGGGGTATGTAATTTATTTCAGAAAACACTTTTTGTTATATTCCATGGAATTCTCTTAACGTCCCGAAAGCAATGAATATATTAAATGCTTTGACAATAAATCTATATACATAATAATACTTAATACATAATATATACATAAAAAAATGTATCTCTGGAAGCCGTAGCGCTGTAAAAAGCACGACCAATCATTTTAGCCGGCCCGGCTAAAATAACTGGATGGCCTACCTGCCTGTCAGCCTTCGTGTGTTGGAGGAGGGGCTCTTTAAGGAAGTCTGAAGGAAGGGGAAGATTTTTTCCGGTTGTGTATTTTCAAATTCTAGCGCACTCGAGCTGGTTTCTCCATTCTAACCTAATACCTACCCTACCTTTAACTATTTTTAGGGTGCAGCTATATGTTTCATTTATTTCAAAGTGGGCCCATTTTAATTATATTTGTTTTCCTTCAAATGTGCAGAGGACTCCCCAAGTGCTGTGTATTATTTTTTAATTCTCCTTATAGGAGTGTTTTGTTTCTTATTAGAGGTTAACAGTTTTATATAATGTAATAAATAGCCTAATAAATGCAAACAAACTGTAGTTTGTGTCTGATATAACATATAACAATAAATACAACTTTATAAGTTATCAAGCTATGAAATATGTTTTGCGGCTCAAGACACATTTTTTCTTTGGAAAAAAGAGCAAAATGGCTCTTTTGGTCAAAAAGGTTGCAGACCCCTGTGTTAATGAGATGGTCGATAGACATTAGCTTTTATGCATGTGTACAAATATGTGAACATGGCTGGGCTAAAGTAGCCTTAGCAACAGCCTCCCTGGAAGAAAAGCATGACATGATATAATTAGGTTTTTGCTGTTTGGGATGCATAATTATGAGTAGGCCCAAACATGTCTTCTTGGGATGAAGACAGTTTTCTAATTTTATTTAACTGAATTGTATTATGATGTTGACATACAATCGAGTAAAGTAATGCATTTTTAGAAAGAAAAAAAAGCACCTTGTGGACAGATGGCATGGAAAAGGTGAATTTTCAAAATGAACCAGAGGGGCTTTATGTATTTTATTTAAAACACCTTAAAATTGATTGGCAAGTTACATTTATTATATTTTCGTTTATTTAGGATCTAGCCTGCATGCTTGTCTCAAATGTTGTCAGTTTCGGGCCTCCATACTGTAGCTTATTATAACACTCGGTGGAAGTGTTAAACTGTGAAAATGAATAGCCTCTTGTTTCAAATGTGCCGTGCCTCTTTGAACACTGTGAAAGATGTTCAGGGACAAACTGCTCTGTATTCGGCCTTAAGATGGATATGGAGCATATATAGAGGTGGGTATTTTAACATGGAAATATAACGTGTGATTCCAGGGGGGGGTTAACCAGAGCAGGAAGACTGTGGTCCAAGTCTCTCAGGATGATGGGACACAGGGTGATAATTCATCTGCTACTGTGCATCTTTAAGCTGTCCGGCAGATTCAGTTTTATTTATTTTTGTAATCTTCGGAACAATGATTATACAGTGTGGATCTCTGGCTAAATTATCCGTGACTTGTATTAAAAAAAAAATCTCGTTGCCCATGGAGGACGATTTGGCACACAGAATACTTTTATTATTTGATATTTTGAGGACCACAAAAGTGAATAAGTGCGGCACGCATCGAAAAAGGAGGTGATCGAGTGTGTGTGCGTGATAGAAGGCAAGTACTGCAGCCAAATCCAAGTTGTCAGTGTATGATGCTGGAAAATGAATGCGCCACCAACAACTTGAACAGATTTGTTTGCCATTCACGAGGATACGTCATAGTGAATTACAAACCCTTAACAGTGCCGTCATGCTGTTAGGGCCCAATCGAGCATATCCAATCCTTTGGCTGGAGGTAGCACTTGTGTCATGCAGTGCAACATGATGGATTTCACAAATGTTTTCGAGATCACATAATATTACGCTGTCGTGAGACAAGGAATCGGAGTTTAGCCACATAGTATAGCCATATTAGACAATAATGAAAGGCTTCATCATACAGTCACATGAAATGTATTTTAATAAAACACAATGTACACATATGCAGTCCTATGACCATACATTTAGCTGGATCCTAATCATTAAACCTAGAATACGTCAAAGCATAGTTTTGTCTTTTTTTCTTCTTCTTTAAATCAGTAGATGAGGTCAAAATGAATGCAATACAACACTTTGCGTGACATCAGAAAAAAACATTTTCCACGTGTGAAAGATATGCACTTGTTATAAGGAACTCAAAGAATATTTCAGCATATAAGAGTAACAGGATGAGGCAAAAGTTCTCAAAAATAGTACAAAATAGAATTAATAAATAAATCAAATATATAATACCATATAAATGAAATAGCTATGTGGCGGCTATGTTTATTATTTGTTTTTAATCATTTTAATCTGTAGCTTGGTATTACAACCTTTTTCTCTCTAAAACATTTAGAACGGTGAACGAGTCATTACTGAAAATACAGTAATAAGCTTTCATAATTAGATAAACTATGTACACATGAGTCTGTTGCCATGCTAGTCGAACAACTAAAATGTCTTCTTTTTTTATCCACACTATACAGTTAGAGCATAAAGCAGTCTGAACGTAAACAGTTTGTGCTGAGAATAAAATACTTTTGCAACTATGCATGGTAATTTCTTTTAATATTACTCTCAAAAATGTACATAACATAAAGGCCACACATGGGAACGCTCCGTCTCCATCTAGAGGGGAAGGTGAGGGTAGTTTTGACATAAATATATAGGAACGAAAAACAGTCTCTTTAAGTTCAAGATGCCATTTTCTTGTCCATCTGCATCATTTGCTTCAGCCGAATCCCCTTCGCTCTTCATACTTGCTCTTATATTCCAACCCCCCCCCCATCCCAACCTATTCCCCGAGCAGTTTAGCTTGCCAACTCCCTCACTACCTCTCCTATCCACCTCCCTTTATCCGCCTCCAGTCTCTGGTTGCCCCTCCGTTTTCCATCACCCTGCCTGGTTAATGACATTGTTAATGACGGGAAATGAGCTTTGTAATGTCAACTGTAAAAGGTCCACAATGCAAGGGGGCGGGGCGGGGCGGGGCGGGGCTGAGGGTCACCTAGCTGGTCACTTGGGGCGGAGGAGAAGCAGTAGGGGAATGAGGCGTGAAAAGCGTGTGTTGATACCGATATCGCATGTCAGACATATATTTTTGGGACTTGTAAGTCATGGTTGTGTCCTTGGGGGGGGCGGAGGGATGAGGCGGTGGATAGTCGTCTGTCAGAATATGGGTGCAGCAGCTTTGCGTTGGTTTTTCTTTGTTCAATGGGAAGTCCGTAGTACAAGACCTCACTGGCTGGGGCGCGAAGAGGCCAAGTGGTCGCTGTGCTGGTTCTGGGCCCGAAACCGCAGCCTCTGCTTATTCTTCTTCTTTGGTTCTTTGGATCGCTGCTTCCCTGAGCCTTCGGGGTAGACAGAAAGAAAACAGAAAGATTAGTTATCCCTTTAATCAGTTCTACCCAAAGATTGTTAGTATCGTCTATCATGTGTTTCATACAACCTCGTGTCAGAGTCTTTCTACTCAGTGTAATGAGATCTGTTTCTTGTACAAATGTTACATGACGGCTACGTTTGGATTACCGGCCGAGCAAAGCAGCCAACTGCCCTGGGGCTCCAGACCCTAGGGGCACCTGGAGGCCAAAGGTTGTCTGTGTGACAATTACCTTGAAGTAACTTGAAGTTGATTGATTGTAAATCAGCTTGAAACACAATAAAACTGTAAATGCCCACAAAAATGTTAGGGTAGGGTTAGGGGCGCTTCCTAGACGCTTCCTTAACTCATAATACTTTAATACAGATATATGTAGACACAAAATTCACAAGAAAACTCCAAGGAAATATGCTTTCAAGCTATCCAAGTCTTTTTATAATACCGTCATTATGTTATACATAAATAAGGTGACCCTATGACCCTGTCTTTTATTTTGCCCCTGTGTCAAAATGTTGTCCAATCTCTTTATATATTTAGTTGACATTAGGCCTCCAATGTGCATATCTTTACACAATCGCTTCTGCCAACAGCGGAACTTGAGAATGGTAATATACAAATTACGGTTGGTTTCTGGGCCAAATGGGTTTAGGGAAGCTCACCCTGCACATAATAAACGTCCTCTCCCTTTCCAGTTTTCTGACAAAAGCGTGTTGGCTGAGTCCTTATAAGGAGGATCTGAGGCCTCTATAAGATACAACAACAACCCAAAATATCATCTTTCATCAGGTATTTTGTTTGCGAAAAGACCCATGCAGTGTCTCCCCGAAACAGCGTTACATAAACTCATTGACCTGGACTCAATATAAAGAGAGTGTTGGCAACTGCTTGGTGCTGCACTAAGCATATCTGCTTTACTGCACCAAGGACAGGGCTGCGGTACTACTGACTGAACTCATCACAAGGACTTACAATAGGAATGGTTTTGAGTATTACCTTCATCGGGTAAGAATTAGCCATGGCAAACAACCAAGGATGAAGCAAAATAGTGATGGGTGCAAAGGATAGCGTTTCAAGCAACAAATGAATGACCTGTGACTGTGAGCTCCACTTCTATTGATTTGACTGTAAACTGTAGTGTGTCAAAGCAAACCAATGAAAAAGACTGCTGTGGAATGGATTGTGTGAACTCAACCTGCTTATTTTGGGCTGGAGAGCTCCGGATTTGGGGCTTGAGCTTGGATTTGATTACACTGTGAAAAAGGTGATGGAATAGGAAGATAACCACTTGTTTTAACTACAAGCTGATAAGAATGAATCACAGTGTGCTTGGAATAATGATGCCTCGTAAAGATACCTTTAATGCCTTACAAGTTCTCCAATTGTTCTCAATGAAAATGGTAAGATTATATAAAGAAGGTAAGATTATATAAAGAAGCCAACCTAATGAAGGAACACATATCAGGTCTTGGTTTGCGACAGAATCTCTGTTGGCTGTTCAGCGCAACACTTTTCAACTGTCACTGCAATAGAAAGAGAAGATAAGTCTGGGAAGTTGCATAACTCTCTTTTCCAAGTTGGAAAGGTCCCCCAGCCCAAGGTTAATCCAACCCAGGTTTCGCTGGGAAGGGCAAAGCATGCTGGGAACTGACTTCCTGCTCTCATGGAAGCTTGTGTGGTGGAGGTTCTGCACCCCCCGGCTCTGTGTGACAGAGCAAACTCTGGCTACCGAACCGCAAGGCAACAATCCGGCTGCCAAGGCCACAAATAAGATAACGAGGTGTGTGTGCGAGATGTATGTGTGCAAGGGGGAGTGAGTGTGAGGGAATTTAAGGGAAAAGAAAATCTAATGGGGGGAAAAGTGGAGTAAGGCTTGGATGATGAGACGCTATCTGGATCCTGATCTAGAACACAAAGAAACACGCCACGCTACGGTTTGCTGAGGGGCGAAGCACGGGAAAACGCTGCGGAAAAACAAGTCCCGTCGTTTCTCTGAATGATTCTCGGCCTTATTACTGCACTTGTTCAAGCTTTTTCTCTCACGAAAAATAGGTAACCGTGTGTAAAATGAGGGCATTATCTCTAATTGCCTTCTCATATGTGCTGGCATTGTAGTGGCCTTTAATGTGCCCTCACCAAAGACCTGTTTCTTATGCTCAGGGATACACTGTGAGGTACATTTGAAAATATTCACTCATTTAAGTTGACACGCGTGAGAACTCAAGACATTGCCTTGCTAATAGTAATTCATAATACAGATGCATGCAAACATCAAACCATCTCAGAGCTAATTCCTGCAATTAATGTAATCTTGTTATTTTGAATCAAGCCAATCTGAGCCTTGGTAATAACGTTTCTCGCACACAGTTAAAATCACCCTTTGAAAATAACGTTCAAAACTCTTCCATCAAAATCTCATGGCCTCCAATTGCAAAATACTACCCGGACACTTTGTACACTTGCTTTACCGATTCCACTTTAGATGTGTTGCATGACTTACGGAATAATAATGTTCATTAAAGTACTGTAAATCTGGAGCTGAAGGGCATTTGGCCTATAGGTTCTTTTTTTCCTAATTGCTCTTTAAAGAGGTCATTTTTATTCAAAACAGTGTTGCTAGGTGCCTGATAAACACGGCTTTCAATGCAATCAACTCAAGACAAATTACATTTGACGGCAATAAAGTGCATGGTGCAGCATTAAATTCCCTCTGAAATGGGTAAAGACTTGGTGGGCCCTTTCTTGGACACAGGGCTGCATTCAAAATGAATTGCTTGAAACACCAATACTATGTGAGAGTTAAGTTAAAAAGTACTTTTCCTGGCTAGTTCAGAACTGGGCAGGAGATCTGTAATCTAAAGGGTTTTACACTTCCTGTAACAGTGCTTATAACACACCCAGGCACACACTTATCCACACAATAAACTGCAGGAAAGATGTAAACTCAGCAGCTGCATTGAGTTCAAAAGGTGTACAGTATATATTTCATAGGTAGACCGTCACTGAAAAGTTATCTTTCATGTATAAAACAACCGTAAATCTTTTACATCGATATAATCATTTCACTTCCCCCTACCTTTATTTTTTTCATATTTATCACGAGTTGTATTTTATACGAGCGGAAATGGGCAAACATGCAGAAATAACCCACTTTAATGCTAGCTTTTTCAAGCATTCATGCTTAAAACAGCAGAGGACAGTATCTGTACTTTTTTAAGCTTCAGATACTTGTAGCATATATACTTTAAAGCACATACTTTTGTCTAAATGATACAAATAAAGTCTCTGCAACATTTTACAAGCAATTTCTCAAACAGCCAACATCCTTTTTTTCTAGGGCTGCTGTCTTTTTTCTACTGGTTCCTATGATGTGGTGTTGGTTGTAGCAAGTTGATGACAGCTGTCAAGACAGTTAGGCAAATCCTCATTCAGCACATGGGATGTAGAAACAAATGGAATGGAAGACTTTCCAGCAGGAACCGAATACACTCGAATGATGTCTGCTGTTTTCCAGTCATCAGTTTAAAATGCTACCATTATAAATCACCAGACTCCGGATAAATAACTATATGGTGTGGAGTCTTACAAAATCCACCATACTGATGAGATCTACTTTTATTAATATGTTTGTCGAAAGATAAGGACAATACTGACTTGATCACTTTCCCTGAAGCTACTGAAAACTCAATCAGACTCAATGCAAGAACAGATTGAAGTGTTCAGCTCAAACTCTTTAAACTGACTGATGACCCCTACATTACAATCTAATACCATATGTTATAACCCAATCTCAATACTGACAGCTAGAGGGCAACCAATCCCCACACAAGCCCCCTTCCCCCAGCATCTGATACAAAAGAGATGACCTATCATATCTACCCAAGAACTCCCATTTCGCCTTTCCCGCAGGGCAATGCGCATTCTGAACACTGAGCTTTCATCATCTCATATTTACAGCCGATGTAATCACTTAAGCTGATTACCAGGGTGCACAGAGGAAACAGTTTAATTTGCCTGGAAAGAAATTATGAAGTCATCTCGATTGCTTTCAAAACCAAGAAACAAATTCACAAATCTTTTACTGTCACACATTTAGTGTGTTGCGTCCTAACTGGGGATCAAATCAAGTTGTATGGCTTTTATCACAAAATTATAATCCTTCTTCTTTCCGGTTTGGATGCATTGGCTATCACTACCGCAAACCATGATTCAACCGATGTTTAGTTTAACTTCAAAGATACAATCTCCCTCTGCCAGTTTGACGTTTGTGTTTGTGTTTGAAATGAAAATTCAATCAAACCAACAAACACAAAACTGAAGAGCAAATCAAAACGTTTTGTATTTCTGAATCAGAAGCAGAGCCTGCGGTGGGATGGTTGTTTTCCGCTGTCAAAAACGACCTTTCAGGAATCCTTTGATGTCCATGCATGTGTGCGAGCTTTTCCGAGTGATATACTTGCCCTTTATGCCTATACATTAGTGATCTTGGGCTTCTATATCACCTATGTGAGCTTGAGAAATACTTAGTGTCATTTCCAATCTTTTCCGCTGCCAAACCAGTGAGCAAAGAAATATTAAACTTCTATGCACGCACTGTGGTGGACGTTCATCTCAAATGCACCGCTTTTTCTTCCACATCATTCTCCTTCTCCCTTTCCCCCTCTCCATGTCCCTGCGAGTGCTATTTGAGGCTCTCAGCAATAATAGAGACGACTGCATGGTGAAGGTCCAACTAAGACTATTAGACATATATCATATTATTAGGGCTCGCACTCCAGAATAATATCTCCTTGCGGAGCGGCAATATGACTACTTGTCCAACTGATGCCCTGAAAGATAATCAGTCAAATCCATATCCAGGGGGAAGGAAGCCAAAGCCCCCTTCATCTGTGTCAGAGCTAATATCTGTGTTTTGGAAAAAGGAACCAAACAAAGAACTTTACAGTAGAGAAATTCTGCACAATGCAACAGTGTTGTTTTCTCTGGCTTTTATTGACGTTTTTGTCACCAGCAAAGTTCATGAATCTTTCCCCGCTGTGTTGGCCCTGAGGCTACAGCAGGGGTATGTGCATGGTACCCTATAATCAACTAGGCCATGACCTGCTTAAAAAGAGCGAAGCACCGACCGCCGGCACAGGCCAAGTGATTTCATCCTCTCACGGCTCCGGCGGCAGGGCAGGAATCGAAGGCCTAATCTTATCTCCATTGCTTGCGGTTTGAGAAAAATCGATGGCTGACCTCGAGAAGGCATTAAGACATACGGTAAATGGCATCCTATCCTGCTGAAAACTCTCCTCTGCTCTCCTGTTACCCCATCCCTCCACTCAACGCAGACGGTCAATGGATAACATTTTCGTAAGACAGGGAGGGGGGTTGACAGAAAACAAAGAAACACCCAAACAATTTTTCAGAAGATTCGGATTGGATTTCAGGAACGTAAAGCCGGAATATGTGGCGGCCCGTCGTTTTCATAAACAGGCCAAAGCGGAGGCCATTATTTGTGAGGGAAGGAGAGAAGTACTGGCGCCAGTGAGATTTGATTTCAGTGGCAGAAATTGGATTAGCAGCCATTAAGGCCCTCCTCACACATACATTTATAATGCTGCGAAGGGGAAGGGTTCTGCTACCAGCCAGGGCTCTCACACAACGACAACTCCTCTGTCTGGGGAAAGGTTATGATGTGCAGTGCCCTATTATGATGCTGAACTTTGTTTCAGATGATTTAAAGGTGGGACACAGTGATGGGACCTCAAGTGGGCAATAGGTCATTAAGGTGTAGCCGAGAAAACAGCCACATTTTTTTTTTTTTATGCTGTTGTTTACCTACAGAGGAATGCTGTGGAGAAGTTTGCCATTTGGATAATAGAACATGATACGGATGAAAATAGTGTAAGAACGAGTACATTTGTAACAAAGTGAAAAAGCTACAATATTATGGAAGGAAACTCCTGGGAAATACTGCAGCAAAGAACCAGACGTCAGATGTAGGAAAAAAGAAATCAGCCTTTTGACAGAGAGGACAATCATTTACAAGAAGCTCATCTTGCCAACCAACTGACAAGAGGCTCTCTGCACAGCATCACTTAGCCCTAACAAGGTTACTGTGGATCACACTCTTTCATTCACTCTTTCATTCTCTTGGTTCTCTTTGCCCCCCCCCCCCCACGCTCTGCTTACTATCACCACGCGGCGAGGCAAGAATGATTTAAAACATACGCATTCCAATTTAAAAAGCTAATGTTGGGATTAGGTCGGTCATTATTTTCTCATCTATGGCCCAGTGGAGGATCTACGCAGAGATTTTAAAAAGCAGGTTAGCTCACCGCTCCGCTCTTTGATGCTTCGTTTCACTGACAGTAAGTTAAAGCGAAAACCCGGCTCGGAGATTAACGTCTCTAAGCGGAGAAGTCCCGGCAATACATGCATGACTGACACAGTGATTAATACGCCTGATGGTCAGTGCAGACAGCGTGTTTTTTGTATCCCCCTCTGGAGAAGCTCGATCACTGCGAGAAGCAGCCACATCCCAGAATGGCTAGAGAACAGATGATGACCCTGCACATTAAAGTTCTTCTCCATCAGTCTAAGTTCAAAGTCATGCTCGGCTGCATTTCCCAACACGGGAACCATTCCCTTGTTGTCACCTCTGGCTCCCAAGGTAAGGTAGAAACCTTCCATGACAGATGTTAAATTAGGCCAACTTCCAACAAGCTTAAAAACTAAGAACTGGTTTTCCAGAGCTATGTCCTCTATTACACCTTCACTTAAACACTTGTGCTGTGTTTGAGACATGCTGGAAAGTTGGGAATGACTTCTTCCTACTGTAATAGGAAAAAATAAATGGCATAATCCCTTAGGTCAGATTTCCAAGTCGGAAACTTCGGGCAAGATTTCTTAGATTTCAGAGACGCACTTTGATGCTGGCATGTCAACATGGCACAGTAATCCTTGAAACACTCCTTAAATTGATAAATACAGCATTGCCTTCTAGGAATACAAGAAATCTCTTTAAACATCTGTGTTGCAAAAAGTCCCTTTAAACAACCCCAAAGCCTTTAAAACCATGCATCACGTCTTCCGAGGTATTCACTGACTATCAACAGCTAGCTGAGCCCCTGTGACTGCACGTAGTCCTCCAGAAGTCCTGTCCACACAATGAAGCTCACACACCCACCAACTCTAAACAAAACCAAGGGGCTGAATGCAGGCTCACCAAAAATGGGCAAGTATTGTATTCACAGCATTTCAGCAGAATGGGACAAACAAGGAGAACATGTATTTCCTTTTTCCTTATCTTTAACAGCTTTATATGCATCGTGCACAGGAACTTTTTCAATTAAACATCACAACGGAATACAAATGTATGCCTTCTAAACGGCAACAACAGGCTACAAGGGTTAAGTTTCCTCATCTCAGTGGTATAGCGGTTCAGCCATTATTCCTAAATGTCTGGAGGGGGTAACAGACACAGAAAAGAGGAAATTAGGTCTGAGGAGTTAAATCACATGACGTGATATGGTTTTTGGGCAATGAAACCTTGCCAACTGTTAAGGTTTACCAACTTCCGCATGAAGCTGCCAAAACATAACAACTTGCCGTTGAGAGCAGAACTCTGTACGCACCATGTCGCCCCCTGCAGCAATGAGAGTTTGTTTGAATAGAAGCCTGATGTTTGTGACATAGCCAATACAAAACTTGGAAAATGTGCGAGCCAAGAGGTTTGTTACTCTAACTCCATTATTCAGCTTTGAATTAAGGCATCTAACATTATCGACTTTCTTTTCATTGTGTCAGTGGAGAAACGTCAGCAGCCAGGCAGGCATCACGAGGGGCTCGCTCTGTCTGATGCGCCTGGAAACCGCAGGACTCAGAGAGAAGTGAGCAGCCCTCTCTGCGGTCTGATATCTCCTGACTGACTCATCGACACATCTGGGTCCAAGTATATGCTCCGTGGGGCTCTCCTGCCCCACGGGCACTTTGGTAAATGAGGGATAATTAGCTTTAGTTGACTTTAATGAATGGCTTAATGTTGTGTTTCATTTCTGATGAGAGAAATATAAAGCTCTGCACGTATCAAAGGGAGGCCCCTGCGCCGATGTTCCTCAAGGCATGCCGCTGGTGTTTGCTTTTGCATTTGTTGTGTGTACGGGGGCGAGGCGGGATGAGCTGAAGATAGCTGCAGCATACGAGGGAGTGGCTTTCAAATGTGACCGCCGATCTGAAGATCAGGAAACCTGCCGGGGTATACAGTAGCAAACTCATCATTCTAGCAGGGAAGTTGCTACAGATGTGGACTCTGTTTGTCTTTACAGAAAGCTAGGGAAGGGCCAAAGCACTCTGTTTTGATTTCCACGTCTTCTATATCAAGACGAGGCCTCCATAAAGGCTTTGATAATTCCCACAGGCTTTGATATAAAGCAGGAAGTGTCTCCCAGAGTTATGATAGTCATTCATCTTGGTTTCCGATTAAGTGTATTGCATTGAGCTGATGGAATTAATTATTTTCAACGGGTACAAGATACCGCAGAGATTTATTTGTTCCATTCAATCTATGATTACAAGCCACTCTCAAGCTACTCTGATATAACTGTCATCTACATTTCCAGGCCTTTACACTGACACACTATCACTGATGGCTGCAGCTCCATGTAGTTCATTATCTTTGCCGTGCCATTGAGAAGTAAAAGCTTTTAAAAGCTGGACTTGGCAGAACAGTTTAGTACTTGCACACACTACCTTTTCTTTTATACAGCAATCAAGCTCTCTCTGTGTGAAGCAGCACCCCACCAGGATTAACTGTGCACTCTCTAAAAGCACCCTCAAACTGACACTGGATTAAGGCAGGAAAAGCACATCCTCATCCGGGGAGGCGAATCTGCATTTCCAGGGTCTGTTGAGTCTGGGCCTTGGGTAACGTAGGATTGGGGAAGGGGGCGGGTCAACCCCCAACAGAGGGCCCTGGCTTGGGGATTTACCTGGCTCAGCCCCCTCTCATGAGCCTCTAAGTCTTCACAAACAATCACTCTGCACCTCACCCCACTTTATGGAGAGGAATACAATGTTAACTAAGCCATGGCACGCAATATGGTGTGCTAAGAATAGGGGGCTTTCTGCACCCTTATGGGGTTTGAAGGTGTAGGAGGGACGCATGGATGAGGGTTTCAACAACCATTTTCAAACCCTTACTACTAGTAGTACATTCCTACAGTCAAAGGGAGGGTGTTACTCCGTTATTTGGACCGTGCCAACCCTATCTAACAATAACGTTCCCATACGAGTTAAATGCAATCTCAATTTCTAAGGATTTTCAAAGGCAGTTTCAAACACGTGGTTAATGTACATTGATACAAAACTAAATAAAACAGCAACATTACTTGGCTAGGTTTAATGAAACATCAGGGTTTGGCTTAGTAATGAAAAAACCTCTGATCCTGGCCACCTGATCTACTGTGGTCTTTCCCCGCAGGTAAGCCAATACTGGATGGTGTCAGAGATTACGGTGGTGTAAGGAGCTCTGTTCTGCTCATTACTGGATGAACTCCAGGACTACATTACGGCGAATAACTTCTTTACTCCGATGTCTTCCAAACGGATCATTAACTTGTGGAGTTCTGACTACAATTATTTCGCTAAATGTATGTCAATTAGCTAGTAAAATGTTTAAAATAACCCCAATGGTAGATCTGCCACCGCTATCACCTTGCTATGTAAGAGCAGAAAGCTAGGCGATGGGTTGTTATTGACTATATTGAGATCAAGAACAAGGTCACCACCAATATCCACAAAGTCTTCATCTTTGTTGCACATGTGTACAACAATGTGTTTGAAATCGGGTTTTTTTACCTCTACCAAGGAGGTTAAACTTTCTAAATCAGTTAGTCTGTTTGTCAGAAGGATTACGGTACAATTACCAGAGTTCCCGTGACATTTGTCAGAAGCATGATCTAACGAAGAGCCCATTCGAATGAATCCGAATGACAGACACATACACGCATTGCTTTTTCACTTATGGAAACAGCGTTGGCGCAGATCTGCCCTTTCAGAGTTCTGTTTTAGTGAGCGCGTGTGTTCATGTGCGTGCACACTCTTCTCTCCTTAGTTCCACCTGGTCTGCATCCTCCTGGTCTCTGTGGATCTGTACGGGCACGAGGTAGGATATAGGAGGAAATTGTCCAGCATGAGTCCCTCTGTATATCTCATTTCTGCACAAGTCCTTTTATCCGCCTGTCTCTGTACTGGGAAACCCAAGGAGGAAAGCCCTCACATGTTTGGACATGGAGCACAACTGTCCCAAAACAGGGCCAGACCCTAACAAGCGAGGAGCCAAGCTAAATCAGACGGGCTTAGACACTAAAACAAAGACAGGGGCCATCAGGATCATCGCGCAATCCCCGTGCAACGACCAGTGATGAGGGAATCAAGTCTGGCCGGGGCTTTTTGTTTGCTTTGATTGTTAGACTTACTCTCGACTGCACTGTTGTTCTCGTCTCCTGTGATGATCTAACCGACGGCACAGATTTTTCAATTAAAATAGCTCATTAGTTCACAGCGGAAGAAAGGCGGGGGAGGGTGTGTTTGCCGAGCTCCTGTTGCACGAGGGAGAGAGGTAAAGCCAATTCAGGAAGAGCTTGATCCTCTCTAAGGCCTGTGCTGCATCAAACACTCGTCAAACACCGGGCAGACAGACAGCTGAGTGGCTCTGACAGATCTGATCACAGACACAGCCAATAAGAGTCACCCTCCGCTCAGCTCCTCTATCCAGGCTCTCCCACTCTTGTCAATAATCCCCCTTCGACTCGCTCAAACACAAACAGAGGGCTTTGAGGCATATGGCAGACATTTTCTTGTTGTTTTTAACTGTGTATGATTACAGTGCAATTTCAACAGTCATTTCAGGGTCTCACCTCGCAGAGGAGAGGTTTGTGTACTCCAGAAGGCAGCAGCAGCATCTGTCAGAGATGCATCAAGAGAAGGAGAAAGGAATCAAATCAAAGGGATGCTTAAGCTCCCACTAATCCGAAAGAAATGTCTCAAGGCCTGTTTGGGATCACGGTCCTGAACCTTGCCACCCAGTGGGAAGGAGTATTTACGTTTGAAGGGATTTGATATGGTACCTGGGAATGGGTTGAGATCATGACACAGACCACTCGATCATGCCTCCGAGAGCCATCATCCTACATTTACTCTCCTGCCGAGCATCACTCAAAATACAGACATGAGGAAAGTATTTGCCAAATGTGAGTACCCCAAATTAGGGAGGGGTCACCGACCGTACAAAATGTATAGATTCAGATTCATTTGTAGGTATTTTACGGTGCATATTTGTATGACATTTTGCAAAAACTGAATTTCCATTGAACTGTCATGTTAACTTAATGTATTAGTGATATACAATATATATATTAACAACATGTTACATTTAATACTCCAAATATTGGTTTTCTTTCTTTTGGAGACCAAACAAATTGAAAAGAACCGGAGGCAAGTTAAGGATTGCTTCTCGCACCTACAAATGTAGATTAACAGTTAAACAGCAGCATATTTTAGGGTCAGAAATTCCCTTGTCTTTAACTTATAGGATGTCTCGAAGCACGAAAAACTTTTGTGTTTTAAACATAGACGTGGCAGTGAGTTGCGTTGCCACCATGTGGAAAAGAAATAGAAAATCAATGCTTATTAAAGTGTGTTACCCCTCTCCAAACAAACGGTTCATTGTTGCTGGCTCCAGACCAGTGAGTTTTCTTCACCCATCATATTAGCAGTAGGGATGCCAGCGATTATTCGATTATTCGAATATTCGCTACAGTCTCCATAATCGAATATTATTTTTAAAAATCGATTTTATTTATATTTTCTTTTTTTTTAATGTTTTTTTTATGTTTTTTTTTTCTGGCTTAGTTTCAACCAAAATATATATAAATATATATATGCTAATAATAGTAATAGTATTAATAATTGTAAATGGTCATTGGTCACACCACCAGTTTGTTTTACTGTAGTAAACTTGGAGGAAGCCTGCGTGCAGAGCAGACTGCTGGGGGGGTCGGTCGAATAATCGATTATTATTCGCCAGGGCTGCCGAATAATCGATTTTGATAATGGTCAGTTTCTGGCAACCCTAATTAGCATTAGCAGTTGATAACTGCAGACAGGCTTGTGTCTCAGGCTATTGGTTCTACTGGGGAAAAGGGGCTAGAAGAATACTTCACCCATAATGAGCATTTAAAAACTCACCCCATGGTACCTTGAGTTTGTGAAGAAAATTTACATTTTCTTGAATTCCTCCAAGATGAAAAATAATTCAAAACTGATCAAGTTAATGTTTTGATATACTTTTGCTGTTGTTAAATGCAGCCCCCCTTCACATCAAGGGAATTTCAAGGTTTTTTAATTCTTTCTAGAGTTCTAGAATATCAATATTATTTTCATCATAAAACAATTCTAAGAATCTGAGGTCCTACTGGTTCAGTAATTAATGTTCAAATGTTCATTTTGTGGGTAAAGTATACCTTTAAGGTGAATGAGTTTAAGGTCAATGGCTCACCGGTGACATCACCTCAGTGTTTTTTTGTGTTGATGGGAGTGTAGTGCTCAACAACCTAGGCAAGTTAGCCCTGGCCTCTACTTACCACTATAATGGCTCTGCTTTTAGTCTGCATCACCCCTGTATTTGCCACCGTTAATTCACACACACTCACAGGCGACCGTGCAGCCAAAAGGCCAGCAGGTCTATACTTGCTGCTCTGTTGTGTCTGCATGTCTGTCCACGCTCACGGACATGAGTGGGTCAGAAGCCACAGCCTCTCTCTGAATCCCCCGCTGTAATTAAAAGCTGTGATGTCTCCATAAAGACGCCCACCAGAGATGGAGAAAAGGAGGAAAAGAGGGTGGGAAGAGGTGGAGAAGAGAGAAGAGGGGCTTCTGGTGGCTGAACCGGTGCAACTGTGCACCAGATGTTTTCAGGCTTCCTTCTTTTCTCCTCCACGAAGCGTTGGCTGGAACGCTGAGCACCACGCATCCTCCGTTGCAGCTTGTTGATATGTGATACATGAGCGAGAGAGTGTCATTCGAGTGCGAGACAGGAAAAGAGAATGGAAACAGGGACAGGGAAAAGAGTATATAATGTGGAGACTTGTTCTGCCTGTGAGGTCGCTTTTATTGTTTGGCGGTGTATGTTACGCTTTTCTCACACTGGCGACGTTAACGTGTGTGTCTGTATGTGCGTGTTCATCCTCATTTGCCTTTTGTGGCGGAGACGGGGAGATAAAGAGAGGTGGCAGCAGTGTCGGGCTGGAGGTCTGGCAGACAGAGAAGGCGGGGGGGATGTAGCGCCATCAGACATCTGACCAACGCGGACTAAATGTGAGAAACTTCAACACAACGGCCTACTCCAATAGGGTCAGACACATATAGGCAGTTTTTCTTTACAGCACTGATGCAGAAATAAAATGTTGTTTGTTCCATATCATAACACTTCCCCATTTCTAACAAATTCTAATAAAGTACAACATTTTCCAACAACTGTACGCCTGTCAGAGTTGAGAGCCTCTAAAACTACATTTAAATCATCAAACTCCAAATCCATACCAATGAAGTGTTTTAAAAGCTGGGTAAGCAGGTTTAATTACAGGTTTTACAGAATGCCACCCCTGAAGCTGTTCTGTAAAGTCTTTTAACACATCAACGTATCAATTTCTCCGATCAGCCTTCCGAGGAAACTATTACAAACTGCGGTCAATGGCAAACCTCCGTCAAATCACAAGCGCACGTCTCTGGCTGGATCTTTTATAAAAGACCAAAAAAAAAAGAGAACGATATACGAGTCGAACCCTACTTCAAAGTTCTCATCACAAGCTGTTGCCATCCATCCCTTTAAAGACACAGACCGTGTCTCGTCTGCTGTAAAAAATCACAGGGTGTAACAGTACAAACTGCCCGTCAAGGGAATGTTCGCTAAAGGCGCATTTTATGGCCCTGACCGTGTCATGGGCAATATCAGCCCGTATACTGCTCAGCAGGGGGACATAGCTCCCGTTTGTGGGGCAAGAGAACATGAAAACATTCCACTTCTGTACAGTATCTCCCCCCTTTCTCCACCTCCTCCTCCTTTTTCTTCTCCCCCCCTCCAGTTTGCTGCCACTTTGTTTGTTTGTGTACGTCTGTTTTTGATGGGGCTGTTGATGTCGGCACATATGCCTCATTTCCTCTGTTAGAGGGATCACAACGGAAGCCTCGCAACCAACGCAGTGTTACGACTGTTTGACAAAGCCGTGCAAGGTTTTACAAGGCTTACAAATGTGTCATTCAGGTCATGATTGTTTTCCTAGTCTTGGAGTATACATCAACTTCTGGAGATATCTACTGTACTTCCCATCAAATCATTTTCGGGAAGTTATCTACATTTATCATCTCTGCCAATATTAATGCCTTGATTTGCGTGTTTTAATACAGATCACCTAAAAACTGCCACGATTTTCATCAACCTTGGTGAAAGGGTGTGTCATGCCTCAAGAAGGAACCCATTGAATCTTTGAGTGGCTAAGAATCACGGGCAGATACACAATGACTTTTTAGCATTGCGAGCTATGGCCTTGGCAGAACTCGATGCTTTCCGAGTGCCCTTCTGGTTGAAATATCAATAATATAGCGAGTCAAACAAAGGAGAGGAGTTCTGTATTGAGTGTGTGTACATCGGTCTACAAAAGGCAGTTTAGCAAAACCAAAACTCAACTGGGCCAAAGAGTGTGAAAGAAAACTCTCCACTCACACTCCCCTTCTTTCTTCCTGCTTGGGAAAGACCAGATGACAACACTGTTGAGTATGACGCCCCAGCGAGCGCTGCTGACCCCTCCTCTTCCATCCCTCCACCGCCTGGTCTTTGAAAGGCCTCCACATGTTTATGGCTCATGCCTGTGGTATGACGATGGATTCTCCATATAAAAGCCAGCAGGATCATGGGGTGTTTCAAATATTGCTCTCTGAAGACAGTTGCTGACAAACTGACAGCAGCCATATTTATTTTGAGAGCAGGGGCACTTAGTGGGAAGTTAATCAGAGACACCCCCTCCAACTCCTGCTAACCCCTGGCTTCCAGGATCATTCCCCCCTTCACCTCCAAGAATAAGGAATGTACCCAGGGCAGACAAGTCTTAAAGACTACTGGTAATGACTTTCCTCCGACAGAACATTTAACACGGCCAAACTGAAGCATGAAAGGAAGACAAATAAACCCCAAAGGTTTGGTTTGAGAACATCAGCATAAAGCAAGTTACCAATTGATTGCCAATCCAGACATGAGCCTACTGATAATCAATTTTCATCTGGTTAGGATGAGATATGAAACACAAACACAGAGACGGCGGGGGGAAACAGAATAATCTACGGCAGAGATTTGCAAATATGTTATAGCAGAAACTGAACTTGTAATAATTTGAGACTGTGACCGCGGCAGTGACCATAACCGCCATTGGCATTGGGATGCTGGCGACCTGGCCAAGTCAATGACAGGTTGATGGGTCTTTCCTCTTCACCATATTCACTACAGCACAGCCAGAGGATTTCAAGTTCATCTCAGCTTTACAGATTCACATTTGCGTGTACAGCATGAGGAAGTCCTTATTGTGTTTCAAGCTTTTTCCCATTTTCACAGCTAGATTTCTGCAGTATTTATTAAATGAATGAACGAAACAAGCTAAGGGGGGAGGGGTTGTCTCAGTCAGACACCAAAGTCAGGCCTTGTGTCCGGAGCCAGGCTATCCATGCCGTCCAAGGGAGGCGGGCTGCTTCTGAGGCCTTCCCACCAGCTACTGTGTCAGCCCCTATGGAGCGGCCTATTAAATGAAGATTAAGCTGTGGCTCCCCCAGTCACAACAGGCTGTGGTGCGAGGCACACATAATCACTATGACAGGTCGGCTGCCAATTAGTGCTCTCCTTCTGTCCTGGGAAAACGCTCTTCACTCGGCTCCCGCTGGCGGGAAGAACTGATCCGGATTGTTCGTGATATTACCCAGGCCAGAGATCGCCTTTAATCACCAAACGTCATCCCAATGTGTCAGGAATCAGAGCTGGACTTGTCATCTGTGCACCAGCTCTCCCAACAGTCCTGACTTCCCGGAGAACACACCCGGAGAACATTAATTGGAATAATGAGATAAGTACACGAAGGAGTAGAAGTGCTGTGACTTCAGAGTGGTGGAGAGTTCTTCTGCTGAGAGGAAAAAGAACATGCTCCATCAATTGGGCTTAAGTTGAAAGCGTGCATCTGTTTAAAAAAGAAAAAGCTGGCCTCATGGTCGAAGGCAACACATCCAGAAATGTGCATGTGAGGTTTCCAAGCCAAACACAGGCCAGACTCAGATGTGATCACACTGACTGCGTACCTAAAACGCTCAAAAGTGAAGGGTATCTTTCGCCAGAGCTTAAACCTCTTGGCTCGTCGAGTATAAACACCAACATTGTGTTTCACACGCTCGGACGCACGCACGCGAGTTAACTGCTTGCTCGTACGCAAAGGCTGCCAGTAACCGGAATCGTTTGGTGTCTCGTGCAGGGTGCGCTACAGACAAGGCGGTTAAGCTTCCTCCAGAGCGGATTTGAGGCAATCACCATTGCTCTGTGCATCGTTTTACAGGAGCAGAGGCTTTGGAGCAGATGGTTCGCAGACGGGGAGGACCAGGAGGTCCACAGCATATCGGATTCACCGCAGAACCACACACAGAACCTGGCTTACATTCCACTAGTCAACCAAATACCTCCTGGTCGATTCAGGGCGGATCTGGGTTCACTTTGGTCCCCTGTGCCAGACTGTAGGTGCTTGCTGGGTAAATTAAACAACTGCCCGCCTGTCTGTCATGCCCATGGTCTTAAATACAGACGGGCAGGGTCTTCAGATGTCACACTGCGGAGGAGAGATGAGGTGATAGACCTGTGTCTTGTCGTCTCCTACACCCCAGCCACAGGCTGTGCAACTTGTTTGTCCAGGGTTTCAAATTGATGGCAAGGGGAATAGACGGGGCATCATGGCTAGTTATCACAGTCACAGAACAAACACAGGCTGCACACAGAAGTTATGACAGACATTACTAGTGGTGGCTGGATTCGATCACTCAGATGACTGGTGGCATGGAGGGCTTGGCCTTGATAGAGCTCTACATCATAAATGGGTTCTCCTGTTACATGCACTGGAGATCAATACTCCCACGAGGCCTGAAGCTCTCCAAGTACAGGTACATAATCCAAAGGCCAAAGATACCATTGTTTGCTGCTTCTTTCTAACTCTTCCTTTCTCTGCTTTTTTTCCCTTTTTCTTTCCATGAGGTTGCCAGGGGGACTGTGAGTCTGCACGGGCTCGTAGAAGCATTTAGAGTGTAAGTCGAACCGCATTGTTCTGGAAAGCCAGGTCTTTAATATCTTTCTGTTATCAGTTCCAAATGTTGCTAAGCTATAAATGTTTTACTGTTCAATAACTTCATATTGTAAAACTTCTGTTCTTGTTTGGGTTAACTTTGTGTGCCTTTGCTGCCTCCTTGCACGACAAATGCCTCGAAAATGATTATACTTTTAAATAGGAATCAAGCAAGCAGAGCTGAACAAATGTCACTCCAGACTTCTACCGTAAATACTTATGTGCCGTCTGAGAATCTGAAAGCCGATTTGTAAAACTGTTGAAAATTAGCCCAAATTGCAATGGTGCGTTTGTGTTGGACTTTAGTCCCTGTTAAATCCCAAATCAGGGATTACATTAAGCATGGGTGTTTGGAGAGCTTTCACATTTTAAGTTGTTTACACAAGATCTAATGTCACTGACATTGCAGAAGCAGCTGTTGTTTAAAGATTATAGTTTAGTGGGTGGGCAGTAGTGAAAGAAAAGAAAATACCCAGATGGATTGATTAGCGATGCTAAGGGCAGCAGAAAAAAAGAAGCCGAGAAAGAGAAATCAAACCTGTCATACATGTCTGTTTGTGAACCAGTGAATCTGATGACAGGGGCTGCTGGGAAATCTCTGTAGGGAATTCCTTAATGGCATCAATGTGGAACACCCGGGCTGTGCAGTGTTATCACTCCACTCACCTTTCCTCTCCTCCCATCAGCTCACAAGACAGAGAGGGGGGGACGCAGTCTGTCAATGGTGATAGCACCAGAGCAGCTATTGATAAAGTATTTTTATTGTTTATAGCCCGTACAGAGAGCCACTCCAGGGATCTGAAGGAAAGAAGAGCATTTTACCGTCTCAACGACTTCCTTATTCCTCCAGAGAAGCCTCATGCTGAAAGCGATATAAGAAGAAATGCCTTTGTTCGTAACCATGTTTTGCTCTTTTTTTTTGTTTTAACCCATTGATTTCTGGGATTCACAAACACTTCAGAGCGGTCGTAATAAGATAAGAAAAAAGGTGTTGTTTTTTAACACAGTCCACAAATGTTATGTCCAATGCAAGCAGCTTTAAATATCATCATATTCAATTTAATTAAAGGTGGGGTAGGTAAGTTTTAGAAACCGGCTCGAGATACACTTTGTGTTATATTCCATGGAATGCTCTTAACATCCCGATAGCAATGAATATCTTAAGTGCTTTGACAAAAAATCCATAGAAAAATGTCATCTGTGGAAGCCGTAGTACTGTATTACGGCTTCCACAGATTGCCGCCCTGTCTGTCAGCCTTCCATCTCGTGCACGCACAAATGTATCTCGTGCCCTCATTGGGCGTGCATTGCAGCAGTACTTCAATGACTCGCCAGCAACAGACGGCCACTTTCACCAGTCTGCTGACATCATGTGCGCGTTCATGTGTGTTGGAGGAGGTGCTCTGTAAGGAAGTCTGAAGGAAGGGGCGGATTCCTTTCGGCTGCGTACTTTCAAATTTTAGTGCACTTGAGCCGGTTTCTGAAACTTACCTACCCCACCTTTAATTATACGTTTTACAGTCATACTGATGATTGGTTTGTAACATTTTGAGGCTTAAGAAATACTATTGGTTCATTTTTCCCAAATAAAATCCATAGATCAAGAACCTATTGTCATAGTGTCAGCTTCCGGATGACTTATAACTGCTTTAAGATGCTATTTGATTTGTAAGGCCAAGATTGAAGACAATGAAAATCATGTTTACTTTGTTTGAGTTTATTTATACGTACCTCAATTTCCCTACTACGTATTTCTTCTTCTAACAACTTTTTTTGGTGGCATCTCTCCCATTTTAAGGTATGTGCCATGTGACATTTAAACACAGCACCTGCCCTTGTAGAGTTTGTAGGGAAAGGTTGCTTTTAATAAACAATTGTTGACATGCCACAAAGGTGAAGACCAAATCGATTCAACATAATGCACACCTGTTGAGTAGACTTTAAGAACATTTGGTGCATTTCGAGTTGACTTGTCTTATTTTTCTCTCAGCATATGACTAAGAGATATTTAAGGGAATGTTCTCCTTTACATTGTCATTCAAGTATTATATGAAAATGAATTATGAGGTGAATTTAATAAAAGGGTTTTCCTCAAGGTTTTCTAATCACTTAATGTGTTTCGAAAGTAATGTGATTAATAGCAACGGGAAACAGTTTTTCCTAATAACTCTCTGCCAAAAAACATGTGAAACCATTCAATATGGCTTTTTCGATGCTTCGTGCAACTCAGCTGTTGGAAACATACCAAATTAGATGTTTGCCAAACTTCAAAAGTTTGCTTGAAATTAGCTTGACAGTTGGAAACCTTGCTTGTGACAGTGTACCACCACATGTTGTGTCTGTCCGTGTGCTCCACGCAATATTTCCCCCAGGCCATTTTGGGGACAGAGTGTGTTATCAGGACAAAGATGTATGGTCCAAACACCGACCGAGAACAGCAAATGAATCCCAGCAGTGCGAATGATCTACGGTGTTTACACTTTGTACGGAACGCATCAGACACGGTTTACACAACTCGTCATGTTTGATGTGAGTGCCTCGCCTCTTGACACTATCTGGGCTTTACTTTCTCTGAGTGTGTTTTACAGAGGGATTAGATCTTCGCCGACACAGAAAGGAAAAGAAGAAGATCACTCTTGTCGCTGTCCTAGTGCATCTCGGCTAAACTGGGACACAGGGATCTGTCAATGACGTCCAGTGTAATTGAAATACGTAGATATGTAGAAATGCAAGCCTGGGTGATCAGATAAGCATTGCCATAAATAGTCTATACCTACTTGCTGCATCCTCTTACTTCCTGTCTCCGCTTAATCCACAGCATCATTACGGTCTGCAGTTATATAATCCTGTGCTTATCCTAAACAATTAGGATAAGCAAAATTCTTGCGAGAAAAGATGATAACAATGTTCATTTTCAGTAGGGATGCTCCGATCAATCGGTCACGGATCGAGATCGGCCGATACTCGCTCTCTACCGATCGATCGGTCCTCTCTAAACATGCCGATCGCGAGAGCCGATCGCATGACGTAAAATACATGACACTTTTCTCTGTGCGCGGCAAAACAAGGTCGCCAAAATGGCTTCACCGGTCTGACATTATTTTAAGGTATCCGAAAAAGACAGTAAAATAGCGGTATGCAACGTGTGTGAAGCAGAAATCCTGCAGCTCCGTCCGCTGTGACGGACCGGTGAGCGGAGCAACACACACACAAGAGTTAGACCTAACACACTTAGCTATTGTATCTACCTCTGGAACAAGCTAAACTAGTTATAAATATATTTATTCTTCACTGTCGGGTCACTCATTACTGGATCAGTGAGCTGCATGAGATACTGGCAGGCTGTCTGGAGAGAGAGAGAGGGGGAGAGAGAGGGAGAGAGAGAGGGAGAGAGGAAAAGAGAGCGCTTCCGCTCATGTCTCCCTTGTTATTAAAGTGAATGTAAACTTGAATAATGTACATAATTTGAATGTAATAATTAAGTTGATTGTTGTGTGTGGAAGCTCCAGTGAATGAGCCCCATTAACTGAGTTTTAAACATCACTTTAAATGGAAGATTTAAAGTGATTTAGGCCCCGCCCACTTAATCGGATCGGCGATCGGTATCGGCCGATACTGATTCCGGCGATCGGAGCGTCCCTAATTTTCAGACTGTCTTCAGTTCCGAGTGAAAAAGAGCTTCTTACATTCATCTTCTGAAATAAAATCGAAACGATCATGTTACTTTTTTCTAAATTCAATTAGTCATATTGCATTGCAAATGGTATTAGGGTCCATTTTCTTGCAAAGAGGTTGACATGTGTATTGATTGTCATTTAAAAAGGGTCACATTGCAAGGTATTTCATGATGTAACAGCACTTAACTATTTATTTCTGTTGCCTAAACATACCCACGTAGCGTTGTTGCATTTTTGTCTTATTTTGTTTCACTCCAAAACGAAATTGAGAATGACGTTAAGTTAGGAAGGTAGCTTTTCCTTCCACTGGACTATGCTTTATTATCATTAATGGGAAATGATTATTTTAAAATCTCAGTTGGTCGAGCACTTACCTCCTCCCGCTCGAATTCAGCAGCTTACATTTTCACATTGTATTTATTTGAACTGAAGAGTGTTGCATTTCACTGGCTTTTGCCAAGTAGGGACTTTTTACTAGCGGTCGAGCGGTATGGAATTAACAACACATGCCTAAGTCTGAAATGTACCTTTATTGAACTGGCCACCGCAGCATTTCACAAGCTTGAAGAGTCCTAAGATGCACACAGTGACACGTTTATCGCACGGCCATTAGGTAAGGACTTGTTTTGCAATGGACAGTAGTTGTAAGTGAGATACTTAAAGAGAGTTTAATGTCTTTTTTTATAAAGGACTGAAGAAAAATGGTTCTGCTATGCATTTAATTTAAACCTCACAACATCACTAACTTCATGCTCGACATAATTACCGGCAGTAACCATGCGCAACAATGCCACATTTTAATTAAAGAAGGTCATAAAGTTTGTCGGAAAAGGTCAAGAAGCCACGGCAAAGTCCCAAAGAGGAGCGTGGGGGTTGGGGAGAAATTCCCTGAGAAACAGGCTTTAGGAGCTAAATGTGCCATGGAATCACAGTTTCCAACCAGAGAGCAGCCTTGGTAGTGCTGGAATACGAGAAACTATCAGAGTGTATTTTAAGTTGATTTACTCTTTCACCACTTCACTAAATGATCCTCTCGTCTAACACTCCAGGCCAAAAATGGAGAAAAATCCTCCAGGTTAGAATATTTCCCTCTTTCTGCTCAGCAATGTTTTCTTTTTTTTCCGACAGCCTAAATAATATCTGCCACTGTAATTGCTTCCTTATTTGGTGAATTAAATATTTACACTTGGCCTATCCTAATCCAAAGTTTACGAGAGAAGTGAAAGTACATTACGAAGGAAAAAACATTTCTTTTAAAAGCACTGCTAACTGAGGCCATCACCCCAAATGGTGTGTTTGGATCGTCTTAGAGAGATGGTTTACTTTTTGAAAAATAATATTTCCCTTAGCTGAATTCACACAGAGAGAAATTCCAGAATTGACTTCTCATTTAATGGCCTGACATACATGCTGTGTGCACGGCAAATATCTGTCAGGCTGACGGGAGGAAACAGAGACGGCCATTGAGGAAGCCTGCAGTTCTGACTTTGAAGAATTCCACGGAGGAGTGGAAGGGAGATGGGAGAGAGGGGGGGGGGGGGGAATATACATCAGAAAAGCTGGCCCGAACAAGGCCGCCATGGAAAAATACTGATGTTTAATGCACCAAAACGCCAGCTCAAAAACATAGACTGCAAAAAAACAAGGCTGAGTGGAAGGTACAAGGGTTACATGAAACAGGTGGAACTCTCAGCGAGAAAGAAGGCTGTTTCTTTTTCCAGATTCATCAGCGTAGTGTAAACTTTGAAGTGAACATGGATTGAGTTTGGAGCGACTGACAGAGTATCTTTCTCACAAAAATAAACATATGGCTGCAAACTATCCTTACCTCTCCTGCAGTGCCTCAGGGCCATTTTGCACATCCTGGACTCAGCGATGGTGGGACAGGGTATCGTGTCCTTGGGTGGTTTCTTTACAATGTGCCGGGTCCGGGTCTCCAGACCCCACTTATAACCACAGGTTTTGTTTCTCCTGGTGCAGGCTCCCCATTCGCTCCACTGGCCCACCTCGCAACCTTCTGCAAAGACAAGCATAATCAGCTATGTGCAGTGAAACCACAGCAGAGTGCAGGTCAAGGTTTAATACAGGGCTAAGGTTCTTTTACGGGTGTTTATAGCCTCTTAGTGTGGGGTCCCACTTCAACTGTTTGTTTCTTACTCCAAAAAAAAGCAGGCCAACTGAGAAGTTGTATGATAACATGTACACGACAGTTACAAAAGGAAAGGTTAACATACAACATCCACCAGTTACGAAAACGTATGACGATAAACCTTCATTTTTAAATATAATTGCTAGGCAAATAAGCATGAAGCTACTTATAACTTGTTCTAACCTTAAAATGTGCTATTGTTATTAAGCTATGCTAATGTTGTTAGCAAACTAACGCTACATTAGCATAAAAAGTGCAACAAGCTGATATAACGATTTCAGCGGTAGAAAATTCTTAAGGTTAGAAACTTATGTACTGCCTTAAAATTACTTTACTTTATAATTTGCATTAGAATCTAGAAATTAGGGTTGTTTTGTTTACTTTGGTGATAATGAAGAATTTTGTGAAACTTATACAAACTAATGAACGCACGCTAACGTATCATTATGACCATCTATATACACAATTTTAAGAGAAGAAGCTTAACAGTCAGAAATGGTCCAATGGAGTAGGCAATGTTGTTTATTCAGATTGGATATTTCTTTAATTATTTGTACATACTCGTGTCGTTTAACGTACCTCCACACTCCATGGTTTCCTCCAGCGGGGCAAAGCCCTCGGGGCACTTCTCAAAGCAGCGCCCTTTGTGTAGGTAAAAGCCTGACTTGCACTTGGTGCAGAAGTCTTTGTTGAAGCAGGACTCGCAGTTCTCTATCCTGCACCCTGGAGGAAGAAGGGGGAAAAGAGGAGAGTCATCAGGGTCTGAGATCCCTCTCATCTGGAGTTGATCGAAAGCTAAGGGGTTTGGGGATGGGGGTTCTTGAAAGGATTATGCTGTCTGTCCCACAAAACAAAGATTTGTCGATGCCCCAGTGAATCATTTCTCTCCAGGGCTCAAGTGTATTTCAGAAAATATGTTTCGCTTGACAGATATTTTATTTTTCATCTTCCTGTTCATGTTCGGAATATTCAACAGTATGAAAAAACAACATCAGACAGTGAGGCATTATGTCATGCTGGGCTCTTTCAGCATATTGCACCAACATCCAACAATCTGGAAACAAACACACAAGCTCACATGTTATCAACTAACAGTGTGCGGCAACAGGAAGAATACATCCCATTAGGTGTCCATAATATGCTATGTTATCACTGCACCAGGGTCTGTGTCCATAACTGAGGATTATTGTGAAGTCAGGTTTTTCTTATAAGGAGTATGAGGGCTCATAATCAAAACGCCGGCCATCTGTGTGGAACCATTAAGTTCTGGCTACGATATGAAAGGTTAAAAGGTGAGTGAGGAAGGGGGATGCATGGGGAGGGGGACACCATTTAGCTCTGCCTCACCAAAACAAATGCTGATGCATTAAGTCAGCAAAAACAACAGCACACTTATCCTCCCACGCCACACCCTGCCGGCTGCGCGCGACACGCAGCGGGGCGCTCGCAAAGAAAGGCACGGCAATGTGTCATCAAGCTTTTACTCTGCAAATAGCACAACAGGCAGGGCCAAATTACAACAACCACACCAGCAGGGCGACGCGCAGGCCCACATGATTAGAAGGAGCCTCCCAGAGCTGGCTAATTTATGACGTTCCTGACGGGCTCTATGTGGTCCAATAGGCTTACAATGTCGGGAAACCACATTCTGTAACCTGCAGCCACTGTCACCCTCCGCCTGCAGGTAGGGTGACATTTGCTTCACTCCTACCATTGTGCCTCGAACGGAGACGCAACCACGCATTAGCGCGTGCGCATTTCTCTGCGTGTAAAACCTGCGTTACTGTGATCTTCCACATGTGAGAGCGGAGACGGTGCTGAGGGCTGCTCTTTTATCTGTGACCCTTGCAGGGCCCGGGGAAGGGAAGGTTCTCACAATCACACCCCTTAATTACACCATCTCCAGCTAACCATCAGGCCTCCTCCTCGACATTCCTCCAAAACGAGGGGGTCCCTCCCGCTTTACTTTGAACCCTAAAGTATGGCCTCTGCCCACTCACTCTGGTCTCACGCTTTCCCGACCAGTCTAAACAAACCATGGATACACACACATATGCACAAACACACACATACCAATCAGATATGGCTGGAGATAAACCCACTCTGCAATGAAGCTGTACTCTGCATTCTGAAAAGACGTCAACACACTGACATAAATCGCTGAACCCTTTGGTAATTTCCTGTGTTCTCACACACGTTATTCATTTAATTATTTGATTTGATCTTATCTAGGTATTACCTTTGCTCCGTTTTATATTATATCACAACATATGTCCTGGATCTCGGGAGTTACGCGGTACAGTAGAAAGATTTTTGGGCTGGACGTCAAACTTATGTAAAGTGTTTTTCTGTCTTTTTTATTCTAGCTATCTGCATCTTATCCACTTTACTCTGAATCAGTCAGGCTTAATACAAGAGAAGCCCAATACAAGAAGCAGGCTAATAAATCACAGACCTAATTGGAAAGCACTGAGCTGTCTTTTACCCTTCACACTTCCCAGGCCTGTCATCACCTGAGAGACTTTTAGCTCCCAAACCAAAAAGACTAAGCAGGGGGAACAAGAACATCTGGCAGTTCTCTAAAGCGCTGGGGTTGTTGTGCAATCCTCAGTTATTGACCGTAAATAGGAGCAGCACAGCTGTGTGAAATACTATATCGTGCAGCAGCAGTGGCACTTGACAAGTGTTTTGATTAACACATCAGTAAGGCGATGCCACAAATGCCCGGAAATGTTCTAAATAGAAGATAAGTAATAATGTCTTCTCAGCAGGATTGATGAGGTGGTTGGTACATCAATGCGGCTCCATGGGAGTTAGAATGCAGGGAGGCAAAGCTGAAGGGTCAGAGGTCATCCGAGAGCGAGACGAGTAGGAAAGGATCGCACTGACATACATGTATCCTTCTGTCCACTTCTCTGCACAAAGGCTATCTGGGACAGCGTAGGCTATCTCTGACACTGGAGAAGCTCCCACACCGATCAATGGTCAGTTAGGCTAACTCGGCCAGCAGCTCCAGAAACTGATACGGGGGAGCGGGTTCACTCTCCCTGCCGGATTAACCTCTGGACCACCTTTAAAATCTTCGTATAGGTGCCTCAGGGAGACTAATGAGAAATAATGAGGTCATCAGATCCCATTGAAGGCCCTCTGTTCCCGGGACTTAAACGTATTATCATCATTATCTCGCAGCCTGGTTCTGGCCTGTGAGTTATATCATGAACACAGGAGGAGCAGCCTTGTGTTTCAGCTTTGAAAGGAATGTCAAAAGCTGAAGTGGCCGAGGGTTTCCGAGGGGTCGCCTGCAAATTCCCCCATTGCCCATTTTCGCAGATACACTTTTGTGTTTGTTTGGCTTTGCGATTGAATTGCTTGCATGTCAAGTGCATTTGGAGTTGAAAGATGATGTCACTTGTGATCTAACTTGGCGGTCCCTCGGCTGTGGTATTGGTAGGGAACCCACCGGTATTATCAGGGACACTCAAAACCTCAAGTCAGCTCTAGTCAACTGTGGTTCCTCTGCAGCCTGACAGCACCATGTGAATCACTCCATTCATTTACATATTCACTATGAAAGCAAAAAGGCGCTAAATCATTTCGATGGATGGTCTCAAAAGGTTGTTTTTTTACGTTATCTGAGCTCTAGGTGAGTTGGAGTCTCAGACCCGTCCACAAAGCTAACCAGAACCGATGTGGCGCAGCAGGAGTGTCGGTGTCATAAAAGACCTGGCAATGTGATGGGGAAAAGAAGCCCTATTTCTTTCCATCGTTTGACTCCAAGTTGGGTCGAACAGCTCTGACCTACTCTCTAGGCCCCAGTTTTTGGCTGACATGGAGGCTTTGGCTTGCTCGCTTCTACCAGCCATGTAGTGCGGAGTTGCGGAATATCAGCAGCTCTTGGTAAAGGCCAGAGCTGCCATGTTCTTCCCAACTGTCTCTGTGCTGTCTTTTTTCCACCTGCTCCTCAGTGCGTCAATGTACAGCTAGGTGAAGCAGAAGTGGTGTTCCTGTCAATCGGTATCTCCCAGAGAGAGAACAGCAATGACAGATGTGTCAGCAGTCTTCCTAGCGTCTCCACTCCAAGGATTGCAGTCTGCTCCTGTATCTGTTTAGCATACACGCAGACAGCTCGAGCTTCACACTGTGGTCAAGCCCTTTCCTTCTCAATAAAGTACACACAATGAAGTTGTGAGAAATAACCCTATTCAACTCTGCGCCTGGCTGTGATTTTGGCGGTCCGTTGTATTGTCTGGCAAATCTGAAAGAGCATTTAGTAAAATGTGTGATGGTTAAATGTCCCTCGATAAAGCTCAAAGGCCAAAAGCAACTGGGTCTTTGTGTTGGTCAGACCGTGCAATGGAAATACCCACAAGCTCAGAATTAGTGAGAAAGTGAGAATTTGAATGAAATACATGGGAAGAGGCTGCCAGCGCCTCCAACTACAGGTTACAAAAACCCATATGATGCATGGCTCTTTTCCACCTCTAACCCAACGATTTCCCAAGGTGTACTTTAAAACTAAAATTATCTTGGAAATGGCACATCCAATCACCTTCTACTTCCAGATGTAATGTAATGTAATAATATGTGACAAAGCAGCGAGAAATACAACAATAGAATGTGCTAATAGATTTCCGCAGTGTGAGCAACCCAGTAAAAAAAGAAATCATAATTGGCAATCCAAAACAATTACCTCTGACAGAGAAGTCTCTAGCGGCACATTAGGCTGGCGCTGACGGGACTGTGATATTTACCACGCTTCCAGGATATTGGCAATCCCAGGCCTTGATCTGACTGGATGTTGGTTGGCAGCGAACACAGCTGGGGTTGTTGCGTGTTTGAAAGCCTGCTGCAGTAGGATAAGGCAACTCGGTTGGTGGCTAGAGTGTGTATGTGTGTGTAGCGGTGGGGGGTCCTTAATATGCCCTGAGGGAGGAAGTCTTGAATGCAGCCTTGCTCCCATGCTGACCCTCTTAACACTTTCTCTTTTCAAAAAGACAGCTCTGATAGTCCCCTTTCAGCTCATAATTCTTCAGCCAGAGAGCTGAATACAAAATGACCAGAATATGCTTTTGCCTGGGAATGTATATTTAAAAAAACCTGAGGTATTATGAAATGTGGCCCAGGCGAGAGCATGACTGCACCTCATTCACAAATATTTGGGTGTACATAAAGCGGCGTACTGTGTGAGCGTTGCTACAAATCTTCCATGCCGAGCGGTGGGTTGACACCCACAGACACTGGTGTGGGGCCTCTTCTGGGCGGCTGATAAGAACCCCTGTGGATAACACTGGAGTTACTGCATATGGTTTATGGCTCATATCAACCTATCCATTAGCTGTTGAAAGGAGTTCTTGTAGAGCAGGGACCTAAGAACATAATTTATGGACATACAAGAAGGTATTATGCAACAAAAAGACATCGCTAACGAACCGGCTGCAGTTAAGTGATGGTTGTTAACATTGTGGCTCCCATGTCTGGGGCCACTTGAGTAGGTTTAGGTTTTGTAGGTTTAAATGGGCCTTTAGTTATGTAATGTTGCGGAAAGTATAGTTAACATTGTTGTTGGCTGTAATTATAGTCATTTTCTCTGCAGTGTAGGATAATCCCACTTAGAATGAAAGCCGTACATTTAAAATTCATCAAGTTAGGCACATGTCCTTAAGTAGTCATTACAAATGAGTTATTGGCATGGTAAGGTAATACACTACCATTCATAATTAAAAAAAAGTAATTCATCGTAACTTCTTTATGTTTTTCCAAGACTGACATTCAAGAACATTACAATAGAAAATAAATGCTGATTTCTTTGCAAATAGCTTAATTCAAAATGATTTAATTGGTAAAAAATGTTGCCCTTTATTACAATAAAGTACAATATTCAGTCATTTCTGTGATTGAAAAGGGCATTGTTTCAAAGTGTGTACAGTCTGCATACAAATGCGACCTGCTTTTGTTTTTCTACTTTTAATATGTTTGTGTCATGAGGTGTTTACCCTGTGCATGCTGGGATACTTTATAGCCCACACCACACATGATGCTCAAAAGAAATTCTAAATGCCGTTTACAGCATTTCCCCCTAAAAAAAAGACTTTAGACTTAAATTAACATGAACAGAAAAGGATTATTTAAATCTACAATTAGCGGTATTGCACTGGCCTTAAGCTCATTATCGCTAAAACGTTCCTATCCTAGAATGAAACCGAATATTACTAGTCTACAGAGCATAAAAGTGTGAATGGCTCTCAGTCACATGCTTCAGGAGGCCCTCCAAAAACACTGAACACTAACCCAGTGACTGGATGAGTGTACAAGCCTCTTGTCTTGGCTCTTGTTTTCCTTTATCCATGGCAGTCCACACAAAAAAAATCTTGAATGAGATAAGATCACACAGGGAAATTCAGTTGTAATAATAAGCAGCTGCTCCCTGAGTGATTTCAGAGCCTGTGTTTAAAAAGCTCATGATAACAGAGACGTAATGCCACGTTCCAGGCCTCTTTGGAAACCAGGAGCACCCGTCAGCTCTGACCGCAGCGGGAGAGAGCCCGTCACCGTCATTTATTCTCTCATAGGTACCAGTGTCAACTCACCATTCCCTGACCTGACAATTAGCCTCCAACCCAGGAAAATATACGCTTAGGAAAGTTGGACCTGAACTGTTTATTGAAATTGACATGCAGGGCGCAGCTGAGAATGAGGGTCAAACATGAAACTGGATTACAAAACCATGGCTGAAAGAGCGATCACATCAAAGTGGTCCTCACTCTGAGATCTGATGCTACGTGACAATACAAGATGTTGTTCTATGAGCTGTACGGAGAGGGATTCAGATTAACTTGCCGCACTCAGGATCAGTTCATTCAAAATGTACCCAATATGGGGATACAGCGGTTAGGATAGTGGGATTAAAGTAAAGAAAAAGGGTAATTTAACAGAGAACAAGATGTCCTTCTGTTCCAATTATATGAGTCATGAAAAAGGGGTTTGGATCGCTGTTACTGGTTAAAACTGCAGAAGGAGATGTTCTAAGTCGTAATGACTAAACTGCTGCTGAAATCCCTATAATTGGACCTTTTTCGCTTAAATGGAATTTTGATATTAGGTAAACTGAATTCCGATTAGAGATAAAATAAATAAAACAATGCATCTGGAAAATATCTTAATTGTCTCATTTGGCTTATTGTGAAATCAGAACACTGGAAACATTTGGAAAAATAACTTGTGCCTGTAAAAAAATGCTATATCTTTATATTTGAGAAAATGTGAAGATATCGTTTAACATGTAGCTAAAAGGTATTTAGGCTTAATGACAATCAAGAGCTAGCTTAGCATTAGCATTGGTGACATTGTTGGTTATGCAAACAAGTCAAAATAAGTTTACGTTTACTACTTTTAGTTTCACACAGGTAAAGTACAGTGGCCTTTGGGGAAACATTTCCGGTGTTTGACACATCCATCCAACCTTAGCCTCCTCCTAAAGTAGAATCCCAGCATGTCCAGCTAAACACAAACAGGCTCTCACGTCAAACTGTAAGATGTATGGGGACTGAAGTTTTAATTTTCTCTTTTTTCTTCCTGCGGTTGCTCCATGTTTGCATTATTGGGCCTAAAGGTCCGGACACCCTCCTCTGGTGCTTTCGTCTGTCAGGATTTTGGCACTGGGAAACCAAACGAGTTGAAGTTTCTCTCTGTTTTCTTATGAAACACTCAGCCAACACCTTTGGCACCGTGTTATAAGGCTCCGTCTCTCTCTACGAGCTCATTTCATGTTAAAATAAAGTTATGAGATCCGGGTGCTGCATAAGGAGGAGAGGGACACATTTAATTAATTGGATTTCAGAGTTATTCTTTAACGAGAATCACGAGAGCATATAACATGTTTCGCTGTTATTGTTTGGATTTTCTTTTTACGGTAAAGCATAATTGAAAGTGTGTGAGACATGTGTGTGTCATCTACAGTATTTTCCACAACAAGATTTGTGAAAAAATAACATTTCATATTTTTACTTCAGGCCACATGAGTAATATGTTTAAAAAGGAGAGTATTAATAAAAGATCTAATGCGTTTTTATCTCTGAAACAATCATTAAAAATGAGCCACGTTTAGAAATCAGATCATGTTTGTACTCTCCCTGAATTGACTTCTAATCTTCTGGGCTTTGATGCACTTAATGCTTTGGTTTTTTTAATCGAACTTCAATAAACGCACATTTGGTGGTGGAGGATCTGGACACTTCAATTGAGACTGGGTTTTTTTTCAAAGTCAAAGACGTCATTGGCTGCCAATAAATGACGCTGTCTAGTGAAAGTCAAAATCCACAAGCTCTTACAGGCTAGCTACAAAAGAGGTTAGTTCCATTCCCTAATGCGGATATATAATCACCTTTTATAGTTCAGATGATATTGAATGACATGGCAAAAAGTGCTTTTAATGTGGGCGTTTGAGTCTCTGGGGTTGGTTTGGCTGAATCTGTAGTGCATCTTGGTTGAATTTGCACCTGAATGTCATGCCTTCAAACATCCTCGTGACTGTAGGATGTTTGGTATTGTAAGTGTCGAGGGAGTGTTAAAGATAAATGAGAAACAGCGATCATCCTTGATGGAGTTCACCGTTAAATCCCGAGGGTGACACCGCTTAGACGAGGCTTCACTACTTACATCCACCTGTGTGGACGAATGAGCCTTTAAAATTGCGCGGTATGTGTGTCTCCTATGGATAATTGACAATAAATCATGTGCTGTGAGGCAAAAGGGGAAGTTTAGGGACTGTGTGTCTGGGGAAGATGGGGTGTTGTTGGGGGGGGAAGAAGGGATGTTAGGGGTGGGTTTGGAGTGCGAGGTTAAAAACTCAAAAGGACTTACTGGAGCACATGTTGAGTTCGGGGCTGCGCATGCCATAGTATCCGGCTGGGCAGTCGTGAAGACACTCCCCGTACTGCCTCATTCTCTCTCTTCGCAAAAACAGGAAGAGTTTGGGCTGGCAGTTTACACAGCCGTTGTCCCTGGAGCACACGGAGCAGCCTTTACAGATGGGGTACGTTCCATAGCTAGCTGCAGGACAAACAGAGGAGTAAACAGTGAAGGTGATTAATACAATGGAAGTAAATCGTCAAACAATATCTGAAACCTCCCCACAAAAACAATTCTGATGTCAGTGATTCTTCCAGCTAATTTTGGATATATCTGATTTTTGAATATTTATCTCAAGCCCTCCTTTTCATTCCCCACAAGACTATGTACATTTGGAATATACAAACAAGTTCTCCTTCTAGCGTGATTCTCTTTTAGAAAAGAGTGTCTATGCAGTGATGTATATTTGATGATCATCATGTCTCATCAATCTCTACGACAGCTGGCTTTTCACAGTCGTGTCTAGGTGGGAACCCTCGATTTTGCATTGATTTCAAATTGTTAAGGTTAGGAAAGTTCCTCATTTGGTAGGTCTTGCTAAAGTTTTGCAATTTGATTCATTTGCAATTTGTTCACTAAAAGCTTTGAAGACTTTTGCCTTCAGACCTAGTTTGTTTACAGGTAATATGCACTTGTTCAGTAAGCACACTCTCACCTTTAGACCGACCATTAACTTAGAGTAACAAACATTGCCCATAATCTACTTTATTGAAGATATCTGGCTTAAAAACTTTGCAAGAGCCCCGTAAACATTAGCATAAATGCTTTGTACCTTCACTCCTAAAAAGAGTGAAGACCCCAAACTTCTTGGCCATTGCACAATGCTTGAATGTTGCACCTCATCACTGTGCCGAATATTCAGCCAGTTTGCATAATGACCTAATGATAGTGCGGAAAGCACACAGTGGGACAACCAGCGATGTAAATTGAGGGCAAACAGTAAGCACCAAAAATTGGTGGATTTTTTTTTACTTTTTTTTTTTTTTGTTCTTGTGTGTCAGTCATCCACACCAATCAGAAGTGCTGTGCTCCACATGCACCATCCATTGTTAATCAATCAGAAGTGGCCCATGATAGAAGGTGATAGACAGATTGATCCAATCACCTGCCAAGTGCTTTTGAAAGTGCCTGCCCTTTCCAAATGGCTTCCAATGGAGCTTTCCTAGATGGTTTGGTGAAACAAACCATCTGGGTCAGGTTAGTAATGCTCCATCACATGTTTCTATTAAAGGGTGAATCTTAAACTGAAGCTTGACTTTAAAGCAATCCAACGGAAGTTTCATGTAAGTTTAGTTCTTTCCCTCGTAGCTCGGGCTGCGGGGTTGCTAGAGACGGGAGTACGTTGATACGACCATCCTAGCCGGAGATATGGCCACATTTTACAATAAACATACGTTGGGTCGCTTAAAAACAAATATCGCAATACGAATCGCAATCGCAATATTTGTCAGAAAAATCGCAATTCGATTTTTTCCCAAAATCGTGCAGCCCTAGTTCATTATTTGCCTACAGTTATTATAGATCTTACATCTCATCCCGTGTGGGCCTAAGAGAAATTAGCTACGTTTCAATATGCGGTCTACAATGAAAGATGACTTTAATATAGTGGTTAAGAACGCTGTTTATTCTCCAGTAGTTACTGAAAGGCAGAATTCATTGAGATCGTCATATCATCCCTCATGTGTGGATGACCCTGTCTTCACCCGATGACAAGGACATGGTGAACTCAAGCAAACAGACTCAACTGTGGGAGGGCTGACAAGCAGAAAACAAGAATACAAACCAACACAACCATAATAGATATATCAGCAGGATGTTCTGTAATTCATAGTAAATATGTCCAATTCTACAATTTGTCATTCATGAAAACTCTGGCTCCCCTCTTGCTGTTTGAACCCTGATTGGTTATGAATGTGAATATTGCATTAATTCTGGTCAGAGCTGGCCCTCTCGAACAGTGTCAAGGCAGCCGACGAAAGCCCCCCAAAACCGCAGTGGCTCTGCCCTCGGCTTGAGTTGCCTGCGGAAGACAAAGGAGCCAGTAACAAGACAGTCCATTCCACAATAAGTGACTTGCAATGTAAACTCCTTAGCGTCCCGTTTACAGGAAAATGTCCAAGGGCGAAACCAATCGCTCAAGTCGAAAAACACTTCAGTTGATCTAAGCCAAGTCTTAAATATCACAAACAGGGAGCTGAGCGACCTACCACAACGCTTTATAAAAAACACTGTGCAGCAAACTGGAAAAAGCCTGAGAGACAGAGGCCTGCGTTACTAGCCGTCGCTCCGCAGATTACATTTCTTCGGTCAGATTTACCCAGACGAAAGTGAGCTCTAAGAGGGCCCTGTGCAAGCATCAGATTATAATCGTTTGAAAGCAGTCAGCGGACGTCAGACTCATCTTTTTTTCTTTTGTTGGTTTGCTGGCCTTCAGAGATATGCTGGCCCTGCCAAGCTACACTCATTCTTCTGAAGCCAGGGTTGATGGAAGTGAGATTAAGTGCTAATCAGAAAGTGTCTCTGGTGGTCTTTAGGGATGACGTTTACAGCGACACCCCATCGATCACAACAGCGCAGGGCTGTGCGCTCGGAGCCTATTCATCACACAGATTGGTGATTGTCTGCAGTCAGCACTCACTTGCTAGAACGTAAAGGAGAAACCATAGATTTGGCACTTTCAAAATCGTAGATGAAAAATGGTGTCTTATGTCTGAGATTTTATTATGTTTTATATCAGTTTCCAATGCTGTTATCTTCTTTTTTCTCTCAATTCAGCAGTCAGTAGCTAATTGACTCTACTTGGGGGCACAGGTGATGTTATCGAATTACAGTATTCAGCATTTTTACCTTGTAGGATTCACTAAAGTTACTGTGCAAGCTTCTTTTTCCAGATAGGTTCACATATGTATATGTTTACACACTTTTTAAGTTGAAATAATTACATAAAAATAAGCTTAAAAAATTGAAAAGGTCATTAAAAAAAAAAAAGCTGAAAAAAGTTTCCGGTAAGACCAAAATCTGATTATAATTGAAGATATATTGTATTTTATTCTGTCAATCCTTCCATTCAGTAAAACTTAACTGAAGCATTAGACCAAACCTCATACTTAACCATATATTTCTGTAGAGTATACAGTCAGAGTTGTGTTTACAGCAAGCTGACATTCACATTAACTTGCTCACATTGACACTGTCAGGAAGACTGGAAAGCTAGAAAGCTTATTTCTCTTTTGAGCAGGTTCAACTCTATGACTACTGACAGAGTGCTAACAATACTATCCTAGCAATTTTAGAAAAACTTGATCAGGGCCTGTGGTCATCTTAGATCACCGGCCAGTCAATCAGCAAAAGAATTAAAGCCACTTCAAAAGTTTCTTCAGGACTCAAAGAACTCACTCTTTCTTGTCAGACATTTGTTTAGCTGATTCTCGCAATTCACACTGATTAAGAACAATATAATCATTTGAATGCAGCAGACCCCAATTCCTGGAATTAGCGTCCGATTCAGGGAGAAGGGGAAAGGCGGTATACGATGCAGAGAAACTCTTTTGGTGCTGATCTTGGAGATTAGCTTGATGTGTGTGGAAAGGTTTGGAGGTTCAGGCCACAGGTATGTCAGGAAGGAGGCCACAATTCACAGTATCTGGAGCAGCGCCGTCCAACTCAAGTCCTACACTACCGGTATAATGTCTCGCGCTTTACATCAACCTTTCAACTGCCAAGCAGGTTTCAGCCAATCTTAAAGAAAACACTCATTCATATAAATCTGATTTTTTAGACTAGAATAAATATAAGGTAAGCTCTTTAACAGAAAAACAAAACAAAAAAGTATGTGGAAGAGGCTTGTGAGTAAAAAATCTTACCTAATTGTTATGGGTGTAACGGTTCACAGAATTCACGGTTCGGTATGTACCTCGGTTTGGGGGTCACGCTTCGGTACGGGTTCGGTACAACAAGAAAAAGCAAAAAAATCCCAAATGTATAATTCCAGGTTTGTTTTTTATTTATTTTGAACAGTAGTGCAAGTGTCAGTATAAAAATAAGGAACTTTAACATTTTGAATTGACAAATCTGGGTGATGCCTTCTGATATGATTGAGCATGTTTGGCATACCATTAGCATGTCGAACAACGCTGGCACACCGTCCTCGTCCGATCCACCACTCGCACTCCATCGTTATTGTAGTCCACAGGGAACTCGAAATGTTCCCACACAGCTGATTTAAAAGAAGCAGGTGGGTCTTCTAGCTCCTGTGTTATCTGAACTCGCAACACTAACTTTTTGTTGTTGTGTTTTCTTCTTCTTCATTTGTTGTTTTAAGGGCTTTATGTGCTTTATGGGCATTGACATTGGTAACAGTTTGCCAAAGCATGTAGCAGCCATGTTTTTAATTGGCACTAAATAAGACAAAAACCAAAGGAAAGATCATAGATCATTGCAGTTAAACCTAACTTGGCAGGAACATATTATCTAATATGCTATGGGATTCCCATTTTTGTTGTTGCAGATTGTGTCTTTCCTGTTCTGAAACTAGTAAACACATGTCAACACAATCCATCGGAATTGCTTTCTGACTAATGCTCAACAGCCTTCTGTGGGTTACTTTTTTCCCCCACAAAACTTGAAATCTTGGATCTTTGAGCATTTCGTCTGTCAGTCATGTTGAATCTGAAGTGTTCTATGATCAGAAAGCGGTAAAAGAAAGGATTCCTGGAGAGAAGTGTTTACACGCCATTGGAAATGCCACTCCCTGCATACGATTAACATGATACCGTTTACGGTTTCAACCACAGAATACATTCTATGTGAAACAAAACAAATCCACAGTTCCCACTTCTGACAGCCAAGTGAAGATCCCTCTAAGCCTCAAGTAGTGTATTTACAAAAAGCAGTGTCCATATGAACATCACTGAAGAAGCTGCACGAACTTTTAACAAAGATTTAACAAGTGCCTCAATGTGTCATATCTCCAAGCTATAAAGCTGCTGCTTTACATGGACCACATGGACTGCCTCTTCTCCCTCACACTTCAACAATATATTGTGTCAACTAGACTGAGGATGACTTAGTGTAACAAATGTTAAATAAATCCCTTTGCTAATTTACATCTACTGGGGGAAATGCAACTCGTGTGTGCCTGTTTTTAAATGAATATGTTGACATGTCGGGACGTATGTATATTTGCTCTCTTGTGGAGAGTAATATTAGAATATGTGTGCGTGCTAATATAAAGCTACAACCAGCAGGCTGATGGCTTAGTTTAGCAACAAATCTGGAAACACTTGTAAATAACAACTGTGACTGTTTACCAGTGTCTAGTAATTATGCTAAGCTGCACGCTTAGTACAAACTCTTGCAAATCAAGCTAAAGTGTATTTCCGCAAACCATGGCTTCGTCAACAAATTGATAAGTGGTTCTCCAAAAAAAATATAACAGCTATTGCAATTGATTAATCCTTTAAGCAAAAATGTCAGAAAATTGTGGGTTTTTTTTGCCGTCAATGAAGTTCATACAGGGACGTGGCTTCGGAGATATCCATTGATAAGGTTCTTTCATTCATGCAAGACATTCAGGCTCAAAACATGAAGAATGACGGCATGTTTGGAGCACTTTCCTTCTATAGCCATAGGCTTGCTGGGAGGTTTGCTCTGAAGCAGCTCAAGAGCAATTAGGGTCGCAGCGAGATCCAGCAGAAACCCAAACTCTGTCTCAGGTACGTTTTTATGAGTCCAAAGCAAGCGTGACAGACTGTGCTCAAGGCTGCCAGAAACCTCTACATGTACAGGGGGTTCCACCCATGGCCGCTTCACTTCCTGCCTTCCACTCACCTACCGTTACCCATGAAATCATTCACATTGACCCATTCCCACTTTCTGAAACCGAAGACCCTAACAAGGCAAATTGCACATAATGTTTGTGTTTCTTTTAGAGCCCCGAACTTAACATTGAGAACAAGAAGACAGTCTTACATAGGGTTTCACTGATGTGGGCTCTTATAAGCCAACTTCGGTAAAAGACATTTCAGGCTGCTGAAAACTGATACTTTGGAACCATTATCAGCTCTTAAAATTTGACCATTTTATTATAATGCTAAAGAGAAACATAAATAATGCAAGATAGTATGACAATTATAGTATAATATACTTGATCAAAGCCTGAGGTAGACTATATGAACCGGACCATATCTGATTTTCAATAAAAGTTTAGAAGAATTTCCTTGTGGTTCATATTTTATGGTCAAATGGGATAAGGTCATGCTAAGACATTCATATGAATGTACATACTGCTATTACTTGTGGGATTTGTTGTGTTCTGCCATGTATATAAAAGGATTCAAAAGTAGTTATATGCCTCTTTGTCAACCGTTCGGCTACTGACACAGATTTCTTCTCTAATCTTGTACCTCTACTTTATTATAAGAATACCCTTAGTTAAACATTAGACCTAAACTGAAATGTATTCATACTAGCAGTTGATGATATTGGGCGCAGATGTGTATGGCTTTTAAGATGGTTGTTCTTGTTTGACCCTAGTTTATTTTGTCATGTGTCATTTTCAACCAAACATAATAGCACAGAAAACCAACTTGACATAAGTTGCATCTTGATTACTGCTAAGTTGATTTGTAAATGCATCAGACTAGAGGCAATATCATAACGCAGTAGGGAATTCCAAACCAAGCAACTGTAGGATAAGAGCTTATATTAAAACACAACAGTTTCTATTCTCACAGTTCTCCTCCATCTCTCCATGGGCCCCTGGTATGCAAATCTAATAATACAGCCTGTGAATGTATTTAACCAACAGCGACACTGTCCATTGTTTATGAAGGGCACTTACAGTAAAGTCTATACGAGAAGATTCATCAAGTAACAAGACATAAAAGCGCATTCATGACATCTAAAGTAAATATAAATGTCATATGGTGAAGATGCAGCTATGGAAAACCTCAAGTTTTGGAGTTGCATAGCAGCAGCAGGTCAAGAAGATCTGAGCTCTCATGTGGAAAGCATCACATCCACCAACAGAATTATACGCTTTCCTCGTGGCACTGAGACAATTATTGTTTATTGTCCACCTCCCCCTAAATGATGGTATAAACTTACTGCTGCTCCACTTTAAAGGAAAAAGAGAAAGCTTGGGAAGAGAGAAAGAGGGCAGATACGGGACAGAACAGCACTGAAAGAAGCTTTCTGGATCTCTGTTCTAACCACCTAACCATTCAGGCTTACACTGCAAACGCTGTTAAAGGCAGGAGAGCCAACGGTGTCAACCCTCACACTCAGAGTTCAACAGTAACGTCTCAACATTGTTCAAGCTCGTTAAAAGCTAGTACATGGAAAATGACAAACCGCCCGCTTTTCAAGCCTGTGACTTTATTTGTCATGGAACTGGAAGTTTCACTTAGCTAAAAAATGGTGGAGAAAAAACAGAAGGGGTAAGAGGGGGGTACTTTAAGCCGCTAAAGGCACATTTCTGTTCCAATTTAGCAGAAAATATGTTGGACTTGCCTCCGACTCTTTTCCAGCTGGTAATAGTCAGGTTTTTAGGATCCACGTTTTTCCCCCCAGTTTACTTTAACAGATCATACTGTAAGCACATGTTTATAATTTGGGACAGTCCTGCTGCTTATAATGATTTTGCAGCATGAGGCTGAGCAAACACATTTGCTGTCAGACATATTTGCTCGGCCAAAGTGTTCCTGTGACACAGATCCACCGGGCGATGCGGGCAGCGTGGAGATTTCAACCATCACTTAAAAGGATGGCGGTTTATGTAGAAAATGGGTAAAACAGGCAGCTGTGGTTCAAACAGGCAACTGGAAAATGAGGAACAATTTAAAGCTGTGCTTTTTAGTGCACACTTAAAACAGGAGCTCAAGGTCATTTACTCTGGTGTGGTTCAATAGGTTAAGACAAATTCACATGCAGGTGAGAAACCTACATTTGACTGATTGGATGAACACATGACCATTGTACGAAGTGCTTGTTGTGAAAGTAATCCTTCAACAATTTGGCCAACACGCTAATAAGCTCAGTTCTAGTTCAATGAGAAGATCAAGCACGCTCTCCAGAACAAAAACGTTCTGGAGTCTCTGCTGGTTCTTTGAAATATGACTAGTGAATATCTAGTTTATGCTGAAGTGAAGTGGTCATTTCAATATGATGCTAAATGCTAAACTACTATGTAGCAATAGTAATAGTGTTTCTAGCTAAATGGCTAAGCTATTAAACTGTAGCCAAAGCAGACCAAACTCACATTGCATTACATTACATGTCATTCGCTTTTATCCAAAGCGACTTACATACATTCAGTACTGTGGGCAATCCCCACAGGAGCAATTTGGGGTGAAGTGTCTTGCCCAGGGACACAACGACATGCTGACTGCAGTGGGACTCGAACTTGCTATCCCCTGATTCAAAGTCCAGCACACGCTCCACTGAGCCACAGCCTCCCTGTGTTTTCACAAAGTAGGTGAAATTACTCAATGTTTGTTTGAGCAATACTTTGCTAACATAAGCTAACATAGCAACCATAAGTAAAGCTGTGACAGCAGTAAAGGTATTCAATTGGGCAATGGTGGTTTTACTGTTTATGAACAAAACTTGCAATTTGTAAAATATTTTCTCTCAAAAAGTTAACACTCCAAGGTGGATCATTTTGCTAGTTAGTATTATTGTGATACAAAGTTGATTAAACCATATCAGCTATATAGAAAGAAAATGTCACCTGTACAGTGTGTAATCTTGGTCCTATTCTCTCAGAACCAGCCAGTCAAATAGAGACATTGATAGTGTTTCAATCTGGAAACACTCTCTGCAGCGCTCGGCCATCTGTCCAGCTGAACTCATCGTGGCTCTCACCCCTACACTCTTTCTAATTCTATACGAAGACCCTTGGTTCCTTATTAACATCGTTATGGTGGATTATGACTTAAATCCCATGGCCTGGGTCAAATCCCACATCTGGATGTGAAAGAGACCTTGTAATTCTTGTTTCAGGAAAATTTGAAAAGGTGACCCAGCTACCCTAATATAACGGTATGTGCCGCAGTCTTTTCACACTCGCTGCCACAGTGATGGACATGAGTCCCATTGAACATGGCCGCCATGGAAAAGCTCAATGGTTACACAGGAGGAAAAATCTGAGTGAGTAACCTTGATGTGGTGGTCAAGTGGTTATGTGGTGGGTTGCGGTCCCATAAAATGTTTTAAAGTTTGGTCGGGCCTTAAAAACAACGGAATAACTGTTGAATATAGTCGATGTCAACATAGCTTAAAAAACACACTAAAACAATGCAAACCTCTAATCATCTTAAACTTCTGTTCCAGTGGAGGAAAAATCCATTCTAGACTGTTTAACACTGGGGATGTTGCGTTTACAGGCCAAAGCTTTGAAGTGGTTAAACACAAAATTGTGTAAATTGCAACACTTTATCGGACTTTTATGCATGAACATTAGGAATTTAGCAGGACTTCAGCTTAACCTCTACACATGCTAAAAGACCTAAACCAAAAATGTCTGTCTTATCTTTTATCTTTTTGTTCTTTTCTTTTTTAAATCAACCTGGCACATCCTGCTGAGTGGCATCTGCCTTTGATTGTCTTGACGGTGATATTGGCTTTACGCGCCATGGTTGATCTGCGCAGGTGCGATTGACTTTACGACACTCGGGAATGGAAGCACTGTTGGAGTTGACACCTGCGGATGGACTTTATCACTCTCTGAGCAGAAACTGGGCATGTGGTTTCTGTTTCTTGCCAGCTCTTCCTCTCTCTGCCTTCTTTGTTTATTCACTCGTGCAAATAAGAAGGTTGAAGAACTTGTGAAACGCCCCAATAATTCCTGAATCATCTGTACTGTTTTGCTGTTCCATGAAAACAAAAATGATCTAATATCTGCATTTAAGTATTAAAATAAAGCTGCAAATGAACATTTCTGGGTTTCAAGGACTATAGCAACTATGGATAAACTTAGCACTTAGACTTTACAGATTCAGCCAACATCAGACTTGAAAATTGTGTGAAAGAAGTATGATGATAAATGCAATAAATGTCTTTGGAGTTCTAAAGATTGGACATTTCAACTGACTTGACCAAAGACATTAGTATTTAGCTGCAAAACGACAGAGTATCATATACATATTTTTATACTTTTTAGTCGTGAGAGTCCAGAGATGATGCAAACCACATTTTGAAATTATTAGTTCAACTGTCCAGAGTGTGTGCAACTGCTGACAAAAAAGAAAAATGTGTTTTGCAGTTCTCGTGCCGATTGTTCTATTTTGATATCAAAATGTCGATTGAGGAAATCTCTGTCATCATTTAAAAGGAAAGTCAATAAATGAAGAGAAAGATGACTTAGAAGAAAACCGACTTCGGAGGCAGTGTAAATAATGCTCTCAGAAATTTAGCAGAAATGTTTTACTTATTGTGACATTTCTGATTAAAAAGTTTTAGGTTTTCATTCCAAGAAATCATTTAATCTGTGGGGAAAGAGTTCTTCTCTCTCTCGAGGACAGAGGCAAGATCTTTTATATATTATGTATATAAATATTCACTGGTGCCCAAAGTTCCTCAGTCTTTGACAGTAATCAATACAATACATAATTACGGATGAACTACAAACGAGGTGCGAAGTAAGAAACGAAAGGGAAAAGTCTGTACCTTTTGAATATTTCTATATTTACACTCCCTCAAATCCATTCAAGCTGTGGGAGAAATGTGTTTTCCCCCAACAGAAAGAAGAAAGAAGAAAAAAAGGGGAAAGGAGGTGGGTGGAGGAAAAGGTGGAGTGGCTCCGATTAGCCCACATGTTGGTAATTTATCACACATAAACCTCACACCTAATTTTCACACCTGTAGCTCAACGTGCTGGAAGTCTAGTAATTCACTCACTCAGTCACACACAGACACCCACACACACTTCGGAGAGGGACCTGGCCATACATTTCCCCCGGTGTGGGAGAAAAACGAGGACATCACAGACGAGGATCAGTAAAGTAAGCGAGCATACTTGGAATATTTTCACCCCATGTAACATTTCTCTGTCTCTCCCACCATAACCCGGGTTCACACTCCCTTTCCCATTTGTCATCACCTTGACTAAACTCATCCCGACTTCCAGATGACACATCTGAAAAACAGAGCTAGAGCTGGATGTGGATTTCTCATACTTGCCAGAACGCACAACCAACTGTAGCTGCAAAGCCAGACGGTTAGATACTCCTCACAGAGAATTTAAATCTAGATCTGAAGCTCAGTTTCTTAGCTTAGCTTAGCTTAGCATAAACTCTTAAAACAGGACGAAACAGCTAGCCTGCACCTCCAAAACCCCATTTTGAATGTGTGCCGCCAACCTCATAATTATTTAAGAGGGTGATATCAAAGGAAATGTCATAATATGTTCTGCTAAGCAAGGTTGTCTTCGTTTCCCACGGGAGACCTAATGTAGATATTGGATCCAGCCCAGTTATTTGGGGGGGATAGAAAAATAAATCTTTGATGTTTAGGTTTTTTTTTTGTGTGACAGGCACCATGTGTAAAAGTGAGACCATGTCTTTGTCATCTGTCCCCTGTGGTGCACTGCACTTTTGACCCTAGCGATCGCCTAACATCTCCCTGTTGTGCCCGGCGGGTGAGGAGGGGTGTGAGGTCTTGTTAAAGGGTTAATGAGGAAGAACTCTGTGAAGATAGAGTGAGGCAGTCAGCATAGGCTTTTTTGTTGTTTTTCGTTTAGTTTCCTTTCTTATTGTTTTGTCATCGTTATTGCTAAGAGCTATTTTCTTCCAATAGATCACATGTCTATCAAACAGTATGGCTTCTTCTCCTCCATTCTGTTGAAGAAACTTGAGTTTGTTTAAGTAGCGCTCTTTTGCTCCTGCTAATTAGCTGCAATTAGCATTTTTTATATTCTATTTATTATTTTAATTCTAATGATATGACGTTTGTGCTTTTCAAATCAAATCATATCAAGTTTTATTTATATAGCACATTTAATCTTTTATCTTGGTTATATGTTAAATGCAGAACGTTTACTTATTATCAAGTATTATTTTCCTGTGCTATGAAGTCACCACATTTCCTCCAACCTTCTTGTTGTCTCACCTAACTCTCAAATTGTTCCTACTAGAGCAATCGCCACACATTTTTTTTGATCATTTTGCTGATATTCTTTTACTTAAAGGGCACCTATCATGCTATTTTTAGGCAATAGCATAGGTCTCAGATATATAAATATATATAAAAAACATGTCTATGAAGTGTCTTTCTCAAAGTACCAAACAGATCACCCATTCTAGCCATGCCTCATATCCCTCTATTTCACTTCCTGTTTCAAAAGTGCTGATTTGGAGTATAAAGCTTTAAAAAAAAAAATCATAAAAAAAGGAGGGCGCTGAGCTCATGCAGGAGGTTCTACCAGCAAATACTGCCGTGATGAAACGCCATATCATGGATTATCAAGGGTTATTTCTGAAATAGTATGGAGCTCAAAGGCTTTCTCTCTTGCCGGTTATACCACAAGGTGAGTTCCTTTTTATTTCCTGCTTTTTCACACACATGCTCTCCAGTACAGGTTAGCTCTGAGTGTTAGCGATGCTAATGTAAACATGCACCGACCATATTATGTCCAAAACAGTTGGGCATTGTTTCTGATAGCAACGTTTGTGATAGGGCCGTGGGTGTAAAGCCAGTCTACATTTCCGATATTACGTCATATCGGACGCAAATCTGGATCGGCTCCGTTGTAGCCCCGTTTTTAGAGATTTGGGTTTGGAGGAAAAGAGAGAGGGTTTTATTTTCTGACGCTGCGTGAGTTCTCCGACACACCGGGGACACATATGTATGTATAAAAGACATCACAAAGTGCATTTTGCATGATAGGTCCCCTTTAAGCTGTCACCTGCCAATATTATGTTCCAGTTGTCTTTCAAAGTAAACATGTCTTGATTAATGCCGGAGGTTGTTTTCATACTGCCTTCGGAATTTTAACTACGATAAGTCTCACTATAACACATTATCATAATATAATTGTCGACAAATCCCAGTAGGGGGGGAGTTGGGTCCAAATAAAATGGGACCTTTCCCTAGGAGATTACTGTTCGTGTAAAACCGAAAGCCAACTTGGACTTATGTAGTTTCTGTACTCAAGTAAAGCTACTTTGGTATTTATTTTAACTCAAATTGAAACCATTTCCTAAACTTAACCTATAAGATGTGTTCCCTTAACAGCTTTTGCATTGCCGATGATTGCTTGTGTTCCTCGACATTCATAGCTAAATGTAAACAATCATACCAACCGTTGTATGAGAAAATGTTGAAGAACTTGAGGGTTATTCCAGTACACTTTAGAGAGAAGTTCACCTTAGGTGTTTTACAGGCCTGTGATCTACTCACCAAATCATCAAGTTAGACATTCTGTTCAGATTTATTTCTCTGTCCCCTCTGCAAAAAAATTGATTGGCAGAAGAGTGTTCATGTTCAAAGCCCCAACTGACTGGAATACTTTACCTGCTGCCATTAGATCTCTTGCATCATTGGGTATGTTTAAACATGCATTATCATCTCACTTTCAACTGGTCTGTACTTGTTATGAATGAAACTGATATTGATGAAACTGATTTGCTTGACTGTCTCAAATTGTAATGATTGTATGCATTGCTTGAATTTTACTTAACAGACTGTATGTGGTTTGTCTTGTGTGCCATGTTTTGCATTTTGTATTTTTGTTTATGTCTGTCTGTAAGTTGTTGCTGTTGTCGGGACCCCCTTGAAAACGAGATGGTGCATCTCAAGGGGTTTATCCCAATCAATAAAAATGTCTATATATATATATACACTTTGTGTTGTTAAATCCAGACGAGAGCGGCCAGCTTATGCTCTAGCAGGTGTCTGGATAACATCTGGCCTCATGTTCTCACACCACCACAAAACTGCACCTGAATGGCTGGCACTGCTGGGCCTTCTTAACAGGAACGGCTTGTGTTGGCTCTAAAAGGCCACACTCAGCCCTCAGAAGCACACATTTCTTCAGTGAGTATAAAATGGAATAAATGCTTTCATAAAGTACGAGTGGCCTCCACAGGCCAGCACATAACTGTGGTGCGAAGATAATTTCCTTTCAGTAAAAGTACTATGTGTGCTTCTGGGTGTGGAAATGTAATTTTATGCCAGAAAAAAGTGAGCTTTGGTATGCAGGTGAGATGGAAACTAAAGTTGGTGTTAGATATTGCGATAAGAGGAACTTTTGGATGAAGAAACAGAGACTTCCAAAGTATCTGGGTGGCATGAGTATCAATTCATGTAAACAACATATAAATGGATCTGTACCTGTCTTGTGCCTACACGCCACAGTGTTTACTGCAACAAAAGAGTGGCAAATTGCGTTGTCTGTATTGGCTGCTGTTCCAACAATGTTCCAAAGTGTCCGATGTACCAAAGAGCAATGCAATAACTCAACCACAGGAGTTGTTCCGTCTTCTATAAACAGTCAGAAAATATGTCTTAGATACAATCTCTTATTCTACAAAAAACCCTTTGACCTTAAAAGTTACGTAAGCTCTTTTTAAGAATAAACTGTTCCGGCCACTCATATGCATATATGCGTGTGACTTTGTGCTCGTTGATGATGATGATAACCAGCCCCTAAATGTCCATTACACTTCACTCCTGCCCATTACTGCACCAAGGCAGTACCATCTCTAAAGCTATTAGCTGGTAAACATGTAAACTACATGTGACCTCTGTCTACAGATACCTATTAGTTATGACTTCTGCGGGTGACAGCTGTTTACACAGCTAAGGCCGCTGCTCCTGAGACCTGGCCCCGGTCCAAATAAAATAATATCCAGTTAAGGAGAAGTCAGCCAAGATGTAATACAAGTGCATAACTAGGAGGGGGGAAAAGAGAGAAGGAATCTTGGAAATGTTAATGGATTTATTTTAAAGCGTTATACTTTTTCTGTGTAGCAGTATTCTCTACCGCAGCTTAGGTTCATTGTCTGGACCCTAAAACTAGATTAGTAAGAAACTCTGATGGAGACCGAAAAAAGTCAAAAGCAGTCACCACAATGTTCTCTTTTGACACCATGGGTGTATCTTGTCCTGAGCCTCGTTTGAGAGCGAAGCACAAAATACATACATGGGCTTTAGTCAACACAGACAACAATAAGACAAACAACGATTACAACCGCAGGAAAATAGATCAGAAATGCAGTGTATTACAGACCCAGTGGCACTATAAGAGACTTGTATCGGCTCAGGAGTCTGGTTATAACTCAAATGCATTCAGTGACGTGTGAACTGAAAGCACCATCCAATATGGATGATTGAAAGGTGGAAAAAAGTTTGAATTAGTAAACTTTTTTACCTGAAAAGAGAGAAACATTGTAAATAACAAAAAATTGCGCCAGTAAAAATAATACTAAATCAAAGCTCCTTCTTAAAAAAAACATTCTGTGACTCCAATGACCCACGTGGAAGCATTTTCATTGTTTTTTCCTGACCGTTTTTTTGGAATTTTCCTTTAATTTGTCGCCCAGGTTTCTTGAACATGCAACAACCAAGGCTGTTATTGGATTGTAGATGTCCAATTGTAAAATATCTGTGCCAGGACTTCCTATTGCTTGCACTGTTATTGTTTACAGATTGGCAACTGTAATGACTAAATGACTAAATGACTTTCTGAGTGCTTGTAAAAAGACAAATAGTTGTCAAATGATAGATGATGGTTTCCAAGATTGCATTTAGGTTAATGCGCTTGCTTATTTTACTCTCCACAGGACTGTTTACCTGCAAGAAAAATCCTTCTAAACCGGAGTGGTTTGTCTGTTTTAGGCTACCGTTGAAACATGATGGTGCAAAAAAGCGGACAATGTGGAAGAGAAGGGCTTGTTCTAAGCTAACGGAAAAAGGCTTCTTATTCCGAGTTGATTATACACAAAGGAAAATAAATTCTATCAACAAATGCCCCTAAATCTTACAAATTATCCTCCACCGGGAGACAGATTGAAGAAGAAATGATCAGAAAGTGGGAAAAAAGTGTTTTCTTATTTTTATGAAAACCTTAAAATATGACTTAGGCAATTATGCTATGAGGCTAACGATATGTCAATGTTGGGATTGAGGCTTGTTTCTGCTGCCCCCAAGTGGTCTAGAAATCAGCTATTCAGGTTTAACCGTGGCTTATGTGTTACTGCTTGAATTCTGGGATGCTAGTAGGTTAGCTAGAAGTTGTGTAAAGACAGAAAGAGGTGCTCTCTTATCAACGCTCAAGATGAGCATCGGTTATTGTGCTGTGAGCTGGAACAGCTCCCATGAAACAAACAAAACACTCGGCTACTTCGAGGATAAATATCATGTTCTGTAGGTTCCATTACATGATTGATCTACAAATATATTTGGTTTGCACTGATAACAGACTGATATATGTCTCCTTCAATCACTCCTCCACTGCTCTGTGCATCCTCTTCTCCCATCACTCTGCTCCTTCTCTTCTGACCACATACATCACAGGGGATGACCCTCAAAGACCTCTTTACATCTGACGTGCACGCTATGTTGCCCTCTCTGTTTATCCCCCCTTCACTCCCTGTCTTCTTCTCTCTCCACAGAGGGAGTCATAGAGACAATGAGCTCAATATCGCAGCCCAGTAATGACTCCCAGCCTTGTTCCTGATTAAAAACACACAGGGTGCTTCTGCACTCAGCAGGCAGCCATGAGGCCTTCCTTAGTTAGGAGATAGAGGAACAAGCCAGACTCAACAAAGCTTCATGCCCCAAAAAACAAAACAGAATCCAGTGTAAGCCTTACCCACTGAGTCAAAGCTCTTGTCCCAACTAGTCCAAGCCTAATTCCACAGGCAAGTCTTCATTTAGTCTAAGGGTGCCCAATTACCATCATTAACCCCAACCTCAGCCAAAACCATAACAGAGACTGACTACAGTTCCTTGCTCGGGTACATCAAGGGTGGGGTGAAAAAATACTGTCACATTTTTGCATTCCTTCAAAGTGTGTTGGGATATTTTTCACACTACTTCATCATCATATTGGCAGAACACTGTGAGGAAAAACTCACTTGTGTTATCAAGTATTCAAGAACTGAAGTGTATCATTGCGCCAGATTTGTTTCAACTCCACAAATGGACATGTCAGACAGTCAGCATGCGACTGGGGGCAGCTGCACCTTTACCTCCCCATGTCCATACTTGGGCCGCCAAATTACAGACAAGCTCTTCAGAGAGACCCGTTATTGAATCTGACCAGCTCACTTCCTCTTCATACAAAAGGCACTGCATGCTGGGATGTATTTTGATGCATGTAAGCATAATTAGAGGTCCCATAAAAGTAAGGAAAAGGGGGGGGGCGGGGGGGGAATAGTCTTGTCCATCTGTGGAGAGTAATGGGTGGGCATGGGGGTAGCGATCAGAGCCCCATGCCTCACTGTTTTTAGGGCGGCAGCCATTTGAACAGGCATTGATGCTAACAAGCTCCAAAGTAGAGTCAGTGTGTGTGTTTGTTTCTGCACACGGCGTGTATTTCCTCAAGGGGCCTGCTTGAGTTTCAGATTTCCAGGACGAGCAGATCAATGCAAAGTAAGTATGCACACAGAGGAACAGAGTGACATGGCAAACAAGAGTATATACAGTGTGGCCTTACAAACATTAGACATTAAGCATCCTTCCAAAGGCTCCTGGATTCCTTAATCGGAATTTAGGGAAGGTGAGTAATCGAATATATGGCCTACTAAATAGGATCAGTTACCAAGTCTGAGCAAAGTAGTTACAATACTGTAGTGTAGGAAATACACCTCTTTCCTCTCAAAGGTCAGACGTAATGATCCATACCACTTTCATGTCAAAGGGACTGTCCATTCTTCTGACGGACCATTATTCTCAAATCACAATATTCTGTAAAATGTCAGATTAGATTAAAAGCCACAAAAATACCCTGCAACACACAACAGTCTGTTGTTTTGGGGATTATTGGGTCGTGCAATATCAATATCGTGCAATATCATGGCACCAACTTCTATATGGTAAATATGAGGATACAGTTAGCAGCTAGCTAGCTCAGTTAAACATAAAGGCTTAAAACTCGGTTAACAGTTGAGCTTGAGAGGTGCAAGTAGGTGGATGTTTCTTCCTAGAGCCAGGCTAGCTGGTCCCCGCCGGTTCTAACGGTACGTCCACACAGCAGCTTTTCAAAAATCTTGAAAATCTTGGAGCTGGGCGTGTCTGACAGCTTGGGGATTTTTTGCGAGCAATGCGACCAACACCCAATCACATGAATCTCCCGCCCCCGACATACAAAGCAAAAAACCCCGGGGATTTTATGCGAGCAATATATATATATATAAACTCCCCAAACAGGCGAAAACCTACCAGTTTCACCCACTGCCTCTGCCACCTCCCTCCATGCCTGGTTCCTCCGGTTTGTATCCCGTTAATAGTTCTGGTCGTAAAGAACCGGGTGATTTGCTACCGTAATTTCTCGTTTGGAATATGAGGAAATGAACTGCGGTCTGGTTCTCCCTGCTTACACGCGGTTTGATTGGCTAGTGCTTCTACTGTCAGATTTGCATAAACGTGTTTGATTGGCTGACGCTTCCAGCTCAGCTTCAAAAGTTGAACATTGCTCAACTTTTGAATCCTGGAAATCTTCGCTTCGCTCCCCCACAATGCAGTTCGGCGAAAAGCGAGGCAAAGTGACGTCATCCCCATTCAAAGTCAATGGGCAGAGAAGCGTTGGAAGCGGTGGAAGATTCGCCTAAAGCTGCTGTGTGGACGTACCGTTACGGAGCGTCCACACTACAGCTTCAAAAAAAGCTTGGAGCTGGGCGTGTGTGTCTGGAGCTTGGGGATTTTATTCAAGCAACACGACCAACAACCAATCACATACATCTCCCGCCCCCGACATACAAAGCAAAAACCCCCGGGGATTTTATGGGAGCAATATATATATAAACTCCCCAAACAGGCGAAAACCTACCAGTTTCCCCCACTGTCTCTGCCACCTCCCTCCATGCCTGGTTCCTCCGGTTTGTATCCCGGTAGGTGAAGAGGGTCTGGTCATACAAAACCGGGTGATTGCTACGGCGATAGTTAGTTTCTCCTCCGACTTTTTTTGAAATATAGAAATGAACGGCGGGATATCTCTCCCAGCTTAGACGCGGTTTGATTGGCTACGGCTTCAGCTGTCAGATTTTCAGAAACGGGATTTGATTGGCTGGCGCTGGCTACTCCGGCGTCAGAAGTTGAACATTGTTCAACTTCTGACGCCGGAGACGGCGGAGACGGACCGCTCTGCTACCCACAATTCAGTTCGGCGAAAAAGCGAGGCAACGTGACGTCACCCCATTGAAAGTGAATGGGCAGATTGGAGTTTTCGACGCTGTCGACGCTGTAGTGTAGACGGGCCGTTAGTCTTTTTGCTAAGCTAAGCTAACCATCTACTGGCTCCAGCTACATATTTCATGCACAACTGTTGATTTCTCATGTAACTCCTAACATAAAGCAAAGTATTATATTTAATAAGTTTTCAGTTTAATGCAGTTACTTCATTTTGTAATAAGAAAATGGGAAATTGGTAATTTTTAACAATTCCCCAGATCAAATTCACTGGGGAAAAAACACAATGGATGCTTATTGTACCCACGTCATTACCTCTAAACAGCTCTTCACTGAATTAATTTGGAGGTGTGTATTAGTAATGCGAGTGGTACATAGTCTGGAAGTGCATTTCAGTGTAAGCCTGAGGGGCCCCGTCTCCTGCTCTGGGCAGTTCTCCTACCTGTGAAGCCTTTGCATGAGTAATCTTTTCAAAAATGTTCCTTTTGTCTTGTTGTTTTATGTGTGGCACTTCGAAATGATTCCCACATTATATTTTTTACGGCCCAATAAACTTGAGAGAATCGGCCCAAATTGGCTGGTCATATTTAGAAGCTTTATAAGGAAGCGTATTAAGGTGTAATTGCTTCGAGGGAGTGGGCATAGATACAAAATCGCCCCTGCGCTCTGCGGGGACACTACCGTTTGGTCTGCTGCTCAGGAGTTTCCAATCACCATGAGGAAATATGGAGTGTATTAGATGATTTTATATAATGCGTTCTTTTTATTTCACATTTCCGAAAAAAATGAAGTTTTACGGAGCGGTAAAATGTAGCCTAAAATAAAACCATCTGTTTGGCGCTACGCTTTGCCAGCATATGGGATGACAATGATTGTCATGTGAATTCCCCTCAACAAAAAAATGCTCACAATGAATGTTTCTTTACCGTGGTGGAAGTGTGCAGAAATGTTACAAAACAAGCTTTCTCATCCATGTGAAATACTGAAATATGACGCAACACATTTATATGATTCTCAGCTCTGCAACTCATTCAAACTCCCAAACCTTCTCCCAAAAATGTGGGATACAGGAATCATTTAGCCAATTCGATTCATTAGAAGCAATCGAATTGTTCCGATACAGGATAGACCGGAGGGAAAACGAATACAAAGTCAAGCGTATCATCAGTCACGTGGTGCCCCAAATAATCTCTCATTGTGTCTTTCTCACCAGCCGAAAGTTCATGCCACTGCATGTTTCTTCCTCTGCTGGCTTTTTTTTTTTCCGGCAGTGTAGCATGGCATGAACGCACTGAGGGGCCTTTCACCGGATTCATCTGATACCGCTGTGACTCGGAGCAGGAGCTGCGCTACAGCCCGGGATCGACATGCATGGGTTAGTAGGTCAAACAAGGAGCTAGTCTTTCGACAGAGTTCGGAGGCTGGGTCAGACTAATGTGATTTATCAATACGGCACATAAGTGAATCATTGTCCTTAATGGCCATGATAATCTCCGAGACCGACCGTGGACGTGATTGGTCGATGAGTTGGGGGTGGGATGGGGTGTGTGTGTCAATGTCCTGGACTTGATGTCTTGATTAGAGCATCGGGAACATGCACCTGCTGGGTGTCCGTGTGTCTCAGTGTATTTTTTCTCACACACACACACACTCAGATTTACACTTATGGAAGCCTGGGAGAGAAAGACAAGAGCTCTGTTCCTTGACGCCGGAGCTCAGGCTCAGGTCAAGACTCTGCTCGCTGTAATCCCTCTCAGGTGATGCTGTTCACATTCAGCCGTTTCCAGCTGATCTGCTTAAATATGCCGTCCTCATCCCCCTAAAAACCCCCACCTCTCCTCAAACTGGCACAACTTCTTCCATGATGTCAAATCTCAGATCGCTTTCCAGCATTGCCATTTAAGTGATGAGTAAAATAAAAAAAACTCTTTCTGTTTAAAAGGAGTTTTAAAAAAGAAAGAAACAGGGCTCACATCACCTGGATTAGAGTGGCATCATGTGAGAAAGCCTTGTTAAAAGACGTGCCATCAGAAGGGCCTTTTTCACTTTTTCCAAAGGCAAGGGTGGCAATGCTGGCCTCCCTGTTAAGCACTTAATCAACGTATTATATTGCGCTGAAAGAAGCGGGTTCCAACATTAACACTTACACCCTCAAACCTGGGACTTCATGTGAGCTTTCAGCACACTGAGGACTGATTTCCAGGGCTTGGAAAGAGGGGCCGCAATTTATCTGCGTCCAAACACGCTCTAGTTTTAACATTTATACAGCCAAAGACCGACTTTAGATGTCCAATGTCTTCTTTTTTGTGCATTTCTATCATAAACCACAATCACAAGTGTCTTAAAGTATCAAGTTCCTGGATTCTTTGTTGAAATAAGAGCACATTCAGCCACACATTAGGACTATTTTCTGCATATTTTTGCATCAAAAAGTAACCACACGCCCTTGTTGCCAAAGGTGCGAAATGTCATGACCTCACTGCCTCCACCCTGCTAGGCTGCATTAGTTTCATCTAATCACTTTTATCCTTCTAAAACATCTGGGAACGGTGTTGAAGTGACAGATTACACAGTCGAATGTGATCCGAAACATTCTGCTGCCTGCTGGGAATTCAAATGTGGGGGCTTTCTGGGTAGACGCGGATGGGGTTAACGGTATCACATGGCAACTTTTCACCACTCTCCGCTGCTATTACCTATTCATTGCCTGTTCAAAACATCTCAGGGCCCCACTGCGCTGTTCCTCCAGGCAGCGCTGGTACTCGAGCCCTGATTTTATGTAGTCAGCAGGTGGCATCATTAGCCAGAGAATAAAAATGAAAAGTAATACCCTTGTGTCTCGCTATGATATCATAGAAGGGCTCATTGGCACCATTTCCTCCCTTCCAGTGGGGCCGGATAGGAGGTAAGGAGGTGTAAAATTAATATGTTCTGTCATGTGTTCGACATGAAGAAAATGTATATGCACAATTAGCCAAATGGGAGGTTGGGTCCTGCCATGCAGTGAGACAAGATCAGCCCAGAAACCGCACAAAGATCCCAATCTCGCCTCATACATCCCAGCATGCTCCAGTCATACGCAATGACTCTTTTTCTCCTTGACATCCTGTAATTATCATGGCATTCTCCATCCCTTTCACCTCACTTGGTCATGTGGTTTGCACACACAGTATATTAATGGCAAAAAACGTGTCTTTTGCATGCGTGTTAAAGAATGAAAAAAGACATAACGCAGGATGTGTTTTGTTACCCATAAAACAGCTATGCCTGGGGAGCGGAGTGTGCAGGGGCCAAATTGAGTTTCGAACAACGCGTCTGGGTCTCAACACTCCTGAGCGGTTTGGATAGCTCCGGCGTGCATGCCAGACAGGCTGTGTATAAAGCTGTCACAGGAACCTTGAGGGCTAGAAAAATATTCAAGCATTGCTGGGCCTATTGGACGATGATCTCTTACACATGCTTCTTTCAATATAACCGTGATAAATAAAGGTAGGAAATACCGAAAAGTTGGACGGCTGCCAATGCAAGCTAGAATGGCACTTTTGGCTCAAAAAGTCATGCGAAACACACATACACTTTCAACATAACCGTGAGGGGGCCAAACATGTACACATTTGCATGGGATTAGTTTGACAAGTGTAACATCCGTTTCTGAGGGCTGGGGGGTGTAACAATGTGTAGCTTATAGAACTCAGCCTAAAGCTGTTCTGGAGGTCAAATGTGTAAATTGACCTCTTGATCTCATCCCCATTGGCAACCACCCCCCCCCGTCCTCTCTCCCACAGATACACACAAACTCGTTTTGCTGCTTCACCATCAAAAATATCCTCGAAATGTAAGCAGGTTCCTGGAAAATGTATGTACCATCTAATAAAACGACATTGTGTGTACACAATCACACAGAAAGAAACACATAGAGGAGTTAAAAACGTGTGTGTGCCAGTACCCCGCAGTGATTGTCTGATTATTTGCAGATGGGCAGTGGAGGGCTCGCTCGAGTGTGGAGGTTCCCCTTGGCACGCAGCGCATATGATTAAATCTGTGATTGCCTTACAATTTACAAGAACCGCTTTCTCCTTCTGCTCTGACTTTAAATGTTTCTACTGTACTATATACTTTGCTTTACTGTGCCCAAAAAGTCCGTGCCCCTTGCGCAATTCGGACTCCTCTGACGGTCACCCTCGGAATTATGTCACCGGTCTGCTCAGAGGGCTCAGCGGGGGCCACTTTTACTAATCCCACTGTCTCCTCGTTCATTCAGAGTATGGACTAGTATTTACAAAGGGGCTGATCCCCTCCTCAACTCCTGCGCCTCCGCTGAGCGATTGTTATGCGGGTTTCCTACCAACTGTTCAAAGTGGTTATGAGATCAATTAAAAGCAGCTTAAGGGGGTTGGAGTGGAGATGGGCAATTCATAAGTCAGATGAAGGGGATTCCGTGTCTATTCATTAAATAACTCCAACAATACCAACCCCTCCCCTGTTCCTGATGTAAACTGCCAGCTTTCTCTGACCGATCCGCGCCAGCAGCTTTTGAGCAGTTTCACATGTAAATAATATTCGGAGCCCTTTGTTGGGGGCCACATAATCGGGAAGTGAGCGTTAATAGCCCTTCTGACATCGTGGTTTTAAATACAATTAACCGATCCAATGACGAAACGTATTTTTATATTCATTTTTGGAGAGCCACACGCGTGGCCAATTTTGCACACATTTTACGCATTAGCTACCGGCCCTTAACTCGTTACATAATATGGAAAATCTGTTTTTAGGAGGTTGATCAATAATATTAGATGCTGCGAGACTCAATTGCAACTTACATTTGATTGAAGAGTGCGTTTCTATAATGTTCCAATATTGGATAGGCAGGTCTCACCTGTGCGTATTTAGAAACAACAGAAAAAGTCATAAATATTTGTCTTAAAGCTTCCTTTTTTTGCGCAGAAGCCGATGTTTAACAGAATATTTGAGTAGGACTGTTGCCTCCCGTGACCCACACACACTCCTCAGGCATCTGTTAAAGCCCCCCTCCCTCTCTCCTCTTACCTCTTTTGTTTCTCTTCCAGCGGTGCGACGGCGCCTGACAGTTGCTGTACTCCATACAGTTCAATACGATCAGCACAAATGAGAAGAGTCGAAACTGCATCTGGACGGTGATCTGTTGTCCGGACTCCAGAAGAAAAAAAAGAAGATGCCAGCAGATGTGGCTCAGGACGAATTCTTTGACTTTCTAATGTCCTCCTCCAGTTTTTTCTTTAAGTCGATCCTCAAATGTGTCAATCATCAGACGGGATGCGACATGTTATCGCGCCGCCGATTGGGATCATTTTATGAAGCGCGCTGATCCTCCAGTCAATAAAAGTGTCCGCTTTGTTGCGCTGCGGGGAGAATGACAAAGGAGGTTAACTGTGATAACACTGTAATGAAATCAACACCTTCCTAAACAATGATGCTTTGGGGGATAAGAGGGGGGGGAGAAAAGATCTTCTGTGTGTTAATGTGGATGCAAACGCCCCTTCCAAAAAAATAAAACAAGCGCAGCCGTGCGTAATAGTCGCTCCGTGGAATAACGTGTCGGTGTATACCTTGCAGTGTGTAATTCCGCTCCGGTGCACTTTTTGTTAGGTTCCCTCTGAGTGCAAGTGCGGCTCGGGAACATGCAGCATCCCTCTTTGTGTGAGAAACTTGTTAAGAGAAGTCCGAGAAAGAGGGAAAAAGGTGGTCGTGTTAAAAAAGGAGGGGATTTCCTTTCCCCTTTTCTTTCCTCTCTGTAAAAAAAAAGCTTAGATTCCCTGTACCTGCGTTTCCTCACTCAAGTTATCCGCTCCGTGTTTCTGTAGTAAGAGCAGCAGAAACTCACATGTGTTTGCTTTCTGTAAAACGGGGAAGGAGAGCCAGTGAGCGCAGAGTGAGTGGCGGGGTTGCTGCTGAACTCCAGACTGGTCCTGATGCTTGCTGCCTTTTTGTTCATATAGCGCCGTGCCGCTGTCACGTGTGGATATTTTTCTCGTTTTGTGTTTCTTCTTATTTCAGATGTTGGAGATGACATTTAGTGTAGTCAAACCCCCACCCCCCTGCGCGCACTCACCACTCACCCACAGTGCCCGGTATATGAGGTCGCCTCTGGGTCCTAGTGTAGCTAGGTCTACATCACAGGGAAAAATAGTCGTTTTAAAAAAAGAAAAGAAAAAGTGGAAAAGGGATTGCAGCTTGTCTGCGGCGGAGAAAGAACATCTAGGGTATTTTTATATTAAATTATTTATGAATTAATGGCGATCCCATTTTCTTATAATATTAAACACAACAAAAAGTGATTCTTTTTTTTATTTACAAATACATTATAGGCCTACATACATTACAAGTTAAAGTGTCTCAATTTTAGATACAAAATAACTCAGTTAATCTAGTTATCTCGGCCCTATTGAATAATTGGAGGTTTAACCAAGAAAAAGGCAATTATCTACACAATGTGCGTAATGATGGGGGCCCGCAAATCAACCATCTCGTCACGCCTGTTTTATTGCGCACCCAGCAATACACCCCCCTTCCTCTGAAATTAATGGTAATCGTTGGGGTGGCTGTAATTGTGGGACATGAATAAATCATTCAATAATTTCAGACATTTTTTTCCTCCAGGGCCTCTCACAACATGTGAGGTGGTCAATGGAGGCAGATTGTCCTTCAGTTAGAATGTACCTTGTGTTGGGTTGGGTTTGGGGGGGGCATACGAGAGGGCTGGCAACGATCCATCGCTCTATTCTGTGACATTCAAATACTGTCTGTAAATTACAGACCAGAGATGAAATGTGACAATGGTGTTCATAAAGTTAGTCAAAGAGGCTCGTTGGAGAATAATCACATTGTAGTTATGGGGAAATGTATTTGAAAAAACAAAACATGTATGGCATTATTTGCTTCACCGTCTAATAGCTTATTGGAGAGGAAGATGTGAATGCCCTACCCCCTTCTGCCACTAGGTGTGGCACTTAATCTGTTATTTCTTTCAGGAAATGATTCACATGTGAGTTATATCTTCCATGAGTGATTACATGAGCCAAACTAGTGTAAATCAAGGAACAAACTTTCATTATTAAAAAATATAATGTTTTGATAAAACTGTTAAAAATGTAAATGTTTTTGTCCTCACAGAGAAGACACATATACCTACCTCCCATTTTAATATTAAACATAATAATTCAAATATTGATTTTGCCAAATAAACCAGTTAACAAAAACATATCCTTTAGTTAGAAAACGCACTCGTTTCCATTTGGACCTGCTTAAGAAATATATGTGGGGAAGGGGCGGGGGGGCCTCTAACAATATGTAAAAAAAAAAAAAAAAAAAAGGATGAATCGTGGTTTCCTTGCCAAACACTGCAGTGACCTTTGTCCTGCCTTTGTTTATTTATTTATCCAGAGAGCAGCGACAGACATTGTGGTGTACCCACTGCCTTGGGTTTGGGTTCCTCTCCTAAAACAACATGAGAGAGTGCACGGCTAAGGTGAACGTGATAATTTAGGCCTCGGGGCACTTTTATTTTCATGATGTGTCATGGAGAAGGGGGCCGGTAAACCAATCACTTTATTCTCTCCATCCCTCCTCCTCCCCTCCCTCCCGTTGCAGTGCACATAAGTGGGGGTGACGTCAGCATTCGGATGGTCTGGCTCCGAGCCCTCAGTGCCATAACAGCAATGAGGGGAGCTGCTCTTACACCCGGCCCCCACCCTCCGTCACACATCCATAATTGGACGCTCTTTAGCGTGGGCTCTCGTCACAGTTTACTAGGTAAGAGGGAAAATGGTCCCAAACCACAGTGGTCATCTCCAATCTTGAAAATGTCAAGGCAGAGGATGAGGAAAACTGGGAAAGTTCAAGTTATACTTAGAAACTCCATGTTTGTGGCAAGAGGCAAACTTCAATGTCCAGAAATAATCTAGCATGACATTCACAAACAAAGCTGCTTTGTAACGTTAAAGACCTGAAATACAGTTTATTGTTACTGTGAAATGTAGCTGACAAAACTGCCTTACCTCGAAGTCTATTTGAACAGGAGCTTGATTTGAAAAAGGAATTGGGAAAATTGGAAATGTAAACATCTCCAATATAAAAAATGTAAATTAGATGAAGATTACATGATATGGTATGATCTTTCGAATATGCAAATCAACGCTTGTACAGTACAATTGTAAAATTCTGGAATATGAGATAGTAAACAAGCTCCCCATTTCCCTGTAAGGGATGAATACAGTATGTCTTCTTCTTTCTTCAGATGGTACCGTTTTCGTGTTGGGAAGTCTTCCGATGTTGGTTTGTTCATGATATGAAAGCCGTAATGCTGAACGCTACAAAGAACATGTATGTTATTGTTATGAGGGTTTGAACAACACGTTGATAACGTTTTCTGCGAATGTTTCAAGTCGGGATCGAATTTTGACAGCATTTTCTAACACCATGGGAATGCAGCCAAATGTCGTATCGTAATTTCTCTGAAAGTGAGATTTAGTGATTTTAGTAATGTGATATAGTCAAAGTATATTTTGAAAATGCAATTCAGCCCACATAGGCATGTTTTTGGTTGACAAATGCTACTTAAAATTTGCCCTGAAACCCAATTTGTCTATTAGATTACGGGATCCTAAATGAACACAAACAAGTTAGTTGTTTCATAAAAAGAATAGAGGTCAGATCTCAGAGTCCAATGCCTTCACAAGCTCCCGTTTCCTGTGTAGGGAAGTCATACTGCTTGTTAATGAGCTTCAAGTTGTATTGTTGAACGCTAAAAATAAGAGGTTGTATTGTTAAGAGCGCTTAAAGAACATGTTGATATTGTTTGCTATGAATGACATTTTGAAATTGTTGTTATACCAACACCACAAGAATGCAGCCGAAATGTCCTTTTGCAATGTCAATGAAAGTGAAATGTAGTGATTTAGATCTTTCGATTTAGGTCTCTTCAAATCCCTTCAACCAAGTTGGGCTTTTTGTTTTTCCGTAAACCTTTTGACAAAACAAGAGCCAAAAACATTACCTCCTTGGCGAACAAGGCATCCCAGCAATGATACAGACAAGTGTAAGATCCTTTACCAGATCCTTAACCAGTTTTCCTGGGTTTTAAGCCAATATGCTAATCGGATTCCCATTTCTTTTAAATGTTTTACTTCTAAAAAAACATTTAGTGTGCTCCACCATTCAGACACGTTGCAGTTACCACCTTGAAGCACTGTGGTTGGTGGCCGTGACTTATTATAGGTCAAAACAAAGCCAATGGAAAGGAAAACAGAGTGGTGCTGAATGACTGGAGCTTCATGCTTTTGGTCTCGTGGATCGGGACTAGGTGCGTAAACCACCTGCATGTTTCACAGTGTTGACTGACGTTAAGCAGTGCAGCCTCATTCCCTCTTAAAAAGACGTTTATGGCCCACAGTTTGGAACTTTTTCTATGGCAATGATTTAAGAGGTAGGGCTGAAAACCTGTCCTTTTTTCTTCTTTGCTGAAAAACATATTCCTTGTTAAAGAGTCATTTCATGTAGAGATGACACATTCCACTTTCAGACTTAGCCTAATAAAGCAGGTGCATTTCTACGTAAAATCCTTGTTTAGTATAAACAAGATACACCAAGTAGAGGTAAATTAAAGACATGTGAAGGAATGAAAGCCTGTTTGTGAGCAATTGTGATAAAGAAGGAGGAACAGAGAGGCGGAGGACTGAGTTATGAGAAGGTCGAAGGCAAGGAAGAGCGGGGGCGGGGCATTAAAAAGATTGTGTCCGTCTGGCTAATGGTTCTTTGTGGCTCTCATGTCCTCAGATGGGCAGAATGACTGGCAGAGTGTGTGACCGCTGCTAACTGTACATCACCTCTGCTTGCCCCCATCCAGCTGACGTCCCACTCAGAGAGACTGCCCGCCACGCTGAAGGGAACCACTAAAAACACCATAAAACCAACAGACTAAACAGCCATTCATCATTACTGCGCACACATGAGCCGCATTGCACACAGCAGTCTTAACTGTCCCAGTCGGTGACTCAATGCGCACATTAAAACTTCATCAAGTATTACAGATAGAAAAAGGTCTGACCACTCAGACCTCAAACCGCCGCTTGTAATGTCGAGAAATAAGGCAATCATGGGTGAAAATGGTTATGTTGGTCACTTTTATTGAATTGGTGATGCCTTAAACAAGTCAGCACTGTGCTTTATGAGATACAAAGATTGGAAAAAGTTCCAATGTAAAACAGGATGGATCCATCTTCACTGTGTCGCTTAAAATCCAGTTTCGGTACCTGCCCAGTTGGGTGTCTGCAACAAAAGAAAGAGGAACATTAGAAGATGACGGATAGCGATCAAAACAAATGTTTGTGGGAAATGTGAAAAAGTATCATACATGTGCAAGCAGTTAAGTGCTGACGTTTTTCTCTGCGAGAGTTGACAGGGACCCTAAGCAGCCGGCCCAGATGGTAGGCAGTAAATGCTCTCTATGTAAGTGATTTGTAGCCTTGAGGACAGCAGGATGTAATGGTGCTCTGTGAGCCCTTTGCAGACTCTTTTGTCTAATTACAAAAACTCCTTAATGAGGGGGGTCTTTTTTTTAACGGGAAAGGGTTATGGCAGCACTCCCGCGGCAGATATTCAAACAATAGGGTTAGGGGTAATTGAGCACATCAAAAGACAGCCACTCGAGAGTTAAAAAGTAAACATTTAACATGTCTGTTGTAACTCCGTGGCCTTGGTGCTGTCAGGTGTCGGGCCCATCAATCTGATGTGACAGACGTGCGTGTCTTCAAGGAGTGGGGAGGCAACGGCTCACGGTTCAGAGTATGTGCGTGATTATGACACTCTGTGTAGTTGGGAGTGCTTGAACGGTCCTACATACCACTAAAACACACAAGGTCAACATCAAAAACACACAAGGTCAACATCAAAAACACACTTAAGTGGAATGACTGGACCCTGAGCCAGACATCTGCAGCAGGTCCTAAGTGCAGGGAACTCCAGGATTTAAGTAATGTGCACCAAAAGCCTGTGTGAGGGTCCACCTTATTTACGCTGCTGAGCTGAGTCACAGAGCCCAGGCATCGTTTTATGGTTGTTTGGATTCTACCTTGTCATTAGGCCTTTGAAGAGCAATGGAGAAGGATGAAAGCGTCAGCTCTGTTAAACTTGCTCTTACTGGCTTATTTCATGTAAAGAGAGCTTTTGTTGATGGTTGTTCATCAACATTCTTTGGCCTTGTTCTTTCGAGCTGATCATTTTGAACGCTTTGATCTGCCCCTGAGTTCGTGTTGACCTTCTCTGCAATCTGATCGGTTTATAAAAAGGGAGGGATGGTTGCCTTCAGCAACAGCCTGTGAAGGGTGTGTAATTTTTTTGTTTACAGTGCGTGCGTTACTCACCTCGGTCTTGGTGCTCTGGGCCTGCTTTTTCTCAATGTTCACGGCCAACATTTGGCTGCGGAACGACAGGCTCTTGGTCTTCTCAATCACCTGCTGGTAAGGTGAGATGGCGTTGTTCCCCATGACCACATGGCCCTAGAAAAAACAGACAAAAAGTGCACAATGGTTTCACAAAAACGATAAAAAAAGCCAATGACATTTGGTCTGACAGACACGCCATCCTACAAACACCAACCAGTGGTCCTGTTCACATCGACTCTACTCTAATTCTATGTCATTCTGGAGGACTGGGCTATGATTTTGCTGATTACAGAGAACTGTTGTGATGTGGAGTCCAAAGCATGTTGGTTCAACAAGGAGCCTCACAAAAAGGACCTAGCAAGGGTGATATATTATGGTTACAATGTCCTTACCCTTCAATTACAAAATCCGGACATAAATAATGCCTCCTATGCCTCTGAAGTCACACATGAGGAGCATCTAAAAGCTATTTGACTGTCAGTACCACCCCCGGGTTGCAGAGGGACATTTAAAAAGCTTTAATTAATTAGATAAGTGCTGAGCCGGTTAATTGAGGAAGAAGACTGGAGGTCTCACCAGTTTGGAGTCTATCTTCGCATCCAGCCTGGCGTTGCGGATAAGATTGACGATCCATCTCTCAGCGTCCTCGGGCGTCATGTTCAGTTTATCTGCCAGCATGCTGTTGAAGAAATAGAGATACATGAGACCAGAACCCATCTATGATACTTTGTTCGAGTCAAAGTTTGACTTTCCTAGTTGAAGTAGCCAGTTTCTGACCTTCAATCAAACCTCCGACCTTCAAGCGTTCCAGGTACACCACATCAAACAAAAACATGGCTCCGAACGGATGTTTCTTTTGCAAGTGTACTCTCAATTAAAGTCTTACCAAAGCAGCCTCCCCTTTTTGAAGGATCAGGTTTTACCATGTTATTGATTTTTTTCAATACAGGAATATATCTTGTACATTGTCTTTTAGTTGATGGTTTACCATTACAAACGTGGGCGTCCAATGTTGTGTGATTTCAGACAACTACTACTTCATGAAGTTGGGGTAGATTGATTTCATCTGAATTTAGGAAGGTGAACTTTCAGCGTTTCATTGTACTTTTTCTGCTAGAAGGTTGAAAATAATCGAGTTCCGAGTTGTCCTGAATGCAGCACAAGCCAACAGAAAGGGTAGGAGGGCCTGTCTCCGTGCTGGACAGATTGTCCCAGAAAATGAAGTGAGGACGCAATAATTTTGGCCATGGCTAAATCATTAGGCCACTGGCTGAATGAGATTCATATTACCATATTCTAACACATCAAAAAAGAAATGAATTCACCCCCTTTATCTTTTGAGGGATACTTTTGCCTTACACATATTGTAACATTTTCTTGCTCAAATGACATGTCTAAAGAATGCCATTTCATGGTTTAACCAAACAACCTGAAAGTACTACTCTCATTATTACTAAAGCACGTCTGTCTTTACCAAAATATGTTTTTAATCTGCACAGGGCTTTTATTCAAATCAAAGACAGTAACTGCAGATGTTACAAATACCTCAGTAAGAGAAGTCATTTGCAAACAGACAATTAATTAAACTGGCCTGCCAGTGTTGATGCATATAGGAAATATGTAGTCGCAACAAATAACTCAGTCAACACCACACTACATATGATGGATGTTTCCCATTAGGCGCCAAGTGACATTATTTCCCATTGACATTGCTAATAAATGGCCGGCGTATTGTGTTGGGGCAAAAAGGTGTACAGAATGAAACGCAGCCGAAAAACACTTCTAATGGTCGTCTACTAATGGACGCTTGATTTACAGACTTGTAGGAATAAGTCAATCAGAGGTGCTGGGACGACCCCATGTTGTGAGCACCCGTGGCTACTTTTCTTATTCTTCTTATTCTTATTATTGAGCCATTGTGCTGGACACACTCTCTCCCCACCTGGCATTAAAGCCTGTCATGACACTCTGGTCAAACGGGGACTGTCCCTCGAAATGAAAGCCAGGTTGGAGACCGGCCCCCTCTTTGATACAGCTAGACTTGGATGTGTCGCAGCAGAAAGGGGGGAGGGGTATGAGGGTGGCTGGCATTCTTTGATCCAATGCTTTCCACAGTGCAGCTGGCTTCCCTTGTGGCTTTCAAAATATTAGACCCCCCCCCTAGACCCCCTTCCTCAAGCATTTCCTGCCCCCATTCCTCCTGCCTGACCCCCACCATCCTCCACGCCTACTGCATTTCATATAAGGGCCCCAATAAATATCCTCAACCCTTATGTGCACTGCCCACAATTACTACAGGGACCCCTACCTCTCATCTAAAAAAACAAGACCCCTCCCACTGCTGGAAAAAAAAACGTACGAACTTAATGAAATACAAATTTGACATTGTGTGTAACCTGTGTGTGTTTGTACAAAAATAATAAGGGTTATAAGGCCTTTAGAAAAAAACAGTTTACTCTGCTAATTATCACTTCCTGCTCCATTCATCACTCTTTCTTTTTTTTACACACACACACTTTAACTTTGACTCAAGAGTAGGACTTTATAGGACATTCTGTTGGTGGAAAGTAGCATTTGGGATGTTTTTCTTACCTCAAAAATACTACTACTTTCTTACCCATGAATGTTGGTTAAATGGTGGCTAAACCACATAAAGAAGGGGAAGGGAAATGATGTCAGAGTCTGCGATGGGGCATTAAAAGCACAAACAAAAAGTTAGGGCATTACTTCAGCATAATGAGAAAAATAAGGCTTCGTCTCCGAGTGACGGTGCATATCTCTCAACACTTTCACCACAGTGTAAGTGATGCAGGCTGGATAATGAGATGGAAAAACAGCAGTTGTGAGATGATTCATGAGCATCTCAGCAGCTCAGAGGAGGGGAAAGGGAAACAGAGGCTGATGAACCTGTCACTCACACCGACAATCTACTAACATAGCTCTGATGGCCAGCTAAATACACCTCAGGGCATCAAAACTGGAGAAGTTTGACAATCAAATTGCTCATATGGATCATAATTGGAACCTAACAAGTTTGGGAAAGTGTCAGCTGTCTAATAAAGCAGGTTTAGTTTTGTGATGGCTAACCCATGTCAGTGTTCACAGAGAAAGTCTATTAGAAGTTCCGTTTAGATAAAATGTCAAATTCATAAATAGCATAGTAAGATGAAGTGGAACTTTATAAAGAGACTAAATAAGCAATTTTCTCTTTAAATTATACATATATTTATTTGCCCACCTCTGAATAATGCTCTATAACAGTGAATACCACCTGTTAAGAGCACCACTCGGACATATTCACTGACATTCTCTTATTTATCTAACAATCAAGTAATCTTAGGCAAACCTGAATAAGATTTGTTATTGGTTCCCATGTTACCCGTGTGATTAAGTGATTGCTGCGCAGGGGTACTGGGTGTTTTGTTTGGCAATTCAGTAAAGTGGGGGCACATGTCAGTCAAGTCCAGGTCAAATATGATGATCAAAACAAACATGATCTGGTTTCCTTGCCGGGGAGTTACGCTAACCCCTAACCCCACTAAACGTGATCTGTGCGCCATAACACAGGAACACTGGGTGCACCCAAAAGGCCCAAGGCCATGGCCTGTATCAGCCGAAGAAGTCTAATCTAATTTATAAACCAAAGTCTGGCAATGTTTTCCTCCCAGGAAGGACATTTGTATATCAGAGAAGGGTTACTTTATCTCACAGTCTCCCTAAAAAGGTGTATAGCAGCTACCTAAAACTTATGGGTGAAGGGAAGAAAAGAAAAAGAGGGAGATATGAGTGGGAGCTGGGAATGGATCGGACCAATACAACTGCTACTATTGACATCCTTTGGCCCTTAAGCCAAGCAGACAGCCTCCATGACTGGTTTTATTTTACACAGCCATGATTCTATTCCTTGAGGGAAAGAGGATCACTTTCATTTCGACCCCTGACTGACTCTGGCTCCTGAGCTTTCGACTTAAGGCTAGGGGACTCCTTTGGGTCTCGATACCTCACACTTGGAGAGAGGGGGTCAGACATTGGGGTCTAACTGCATTAGAGGAGAGGATGGGGGATCCTTCTCAAAAGCTCCCTTCTTAACACGGCTGGCCTGAAAAGAGTGCACTGTTAAACACTAACATATGATAGAGTTTGGGAGACTCCGAGCCATTTGGAGCAACCTCGCCTTCGGCTTGGGGTAAAATTGATTTTTCAGGGAAACCAAAATGATCGTGTGGTCTTTTTAATGACTCAATTGTGAGGTGGAAAGATCTTCAGTGTTAGATCCAAACACACAGGACACTGATTCCAACTACCAAAGAGCATTTGTGTACAAATGCAAAATTGAGGGAAATGGTCCAAATGATCATGTGTGTGTCTGAAGCATTTATTCAAAATGTCAAAGGACAAGTGTGTGTTTGAGGTCATAGAAGGGTCTCGCCACAGAGGGAACAACTATGGAAATAAACCCTGTAAAACAAACAAGGAAAACAAAGCCAAATTGGAAACACACACAGAAAAACAAATGTGTGTGCATGCAATTACAAAATGCAGGCTGAAATTCATTTCCACTGCCTACCGTACATTTGACATAAACCTTTATCGTGTAAAATAACTCAATTACGCCAGCCTCTAGTCTACTTTTGTGTCCTAAGCTGTAGGCAAAAAGGGCGAGCTAAAAATGTGAAACCATGATGGCCAACATCCGTAAAAATGTCCTCATTAAAAACAGCCATCAAATTCATTTGAGTCCACGCTTGGGTGCAACACGGCTTCTGGGTAGAGGACTAATGACTTGGAAATTGGGAGTCTTTCAAAAATAGACATGTTGTGTCCAATCGTCATAACACCACCAAATATAAACACAGAAATCCCGGAAACTGCGCCTGATACGAGTTCCTGCTTCAGAGATGTCAACAAAAGAAGAATAAAAAAAGGTGAAAAGTAGAGAAATCACCGTTTTACTTCCTCTTTCAGTGTTACCACTAACCTTTGTGGTCCTTAACAAGTAAATGGATCCAATTGCAGTAAGTCTGCCAAAAAAGAACCAGGACTCCTAATCAATTCCAGACAATCTGCAACTGGAGATTTCGGCGGGGCCTGATCATGTTCCTCGATTCAACCTTGACTACAGACCTCCACGGCTCTATGTAACAGTCAATGCAATCCTTTCCATGTCGACTGAGGTAACTCATTTCTTCTCTTGAACAATATTTGAAATGCAGACCTTCCTCCAAATCTTCAGATTGACTATAAATTAGCTTTCTGAAAGCAGAAGCAACCTTGTAGAGTAAAATAGGGAGGAAACACAAGAATAACATGCATAACCAAATATCTATTTTATCAAAATAAAATTCAAGACTGCCTCAAGGACTTAAAAACGTGGATGACCTTAAATTGTTTGAATGTTAAACACGGCCAAAACTGAAGTTATTGTACTTGACCCAAATAATCTACGAAACAAATGATCTACTAACTATGGATGGCAATAATTTGGCCTCCAGTGAGACTGTAAGGAATCTTGGTGTTATATTTGATCAGGATTTATCCTTTAACGCCCACATAAAATCAATCTCAAGGACCGCCTTCCTTCATCTACGTAACATTGCAAAAATCAGGCATATCTTTCCTCAAAACGATGCAGAGAAACTAGTCCATGCATTTGTTACTTCATCAAGGCTGGATTATTGTAACTCTTTATTATCAGGGAGTACCAAAAAGTCAGTTAAGTCGCTTCAGCTGATTCAAAATGCTGCAGCGCGTGTACTAACTAGAGTTCGGAAAAGGGACCACATTACTCCTGTTCTGGCTGCCTTAAACTGGCTCCCTATAGAACACAGGATAGAATTTTTATAGATGTTTTTTATTTTAAAAGAAAATTCAGATTGAAGTGATGGTAAAAAAACTGTAAATTATAGTGTCCGTCCAAAAATTATTTTTTACTTGGTGACAACTACCCTTGGATGATGGTAAGGTAGACTAAAAGCTTTAGGAATCAAAAGTACAACATATAATAAGTACTAGGGGTCGACCGATTATCGGCTAGGCCGATTATCGGGACCGATATTCATCATTTGACCGGTTATCGGTATCGGCCTTTTTTTTATAAAATTGCCGATAACACTTTGGCTCTGATGCGGCCGTTTCTCTGTCTGCAGTCACCACTCTCTGTACACGAGCAATGTCCCGCCCACAGCGCTATCTGATAGGCTATTACTGAAGTGTCAATCAACACTGAAGATTTTCCGGGCGGGAGCCAGCCATAGAGGCGGGACCTTCTCAGATTACAGGCAGGTGCGAAGAACGCAGACACAGACACAGACAGAGGCAAGCAGCAGCGCTGAGCGGCAGATCCATACATGTGTTTCGAAGGTAAATCAGTTGAAAGCCGAAGTTCAATAAACATCCCAATCCCCTATGCTGAAGTTGCAAAAACAGCACGATCTATTGATCAAATTCTATCAGCTTCCCAGTTACACAGGGACGCGGGAAGTCAGTCAGCGTGCAGCGTCTCGCAGCGGAACTGTGGTGCGGAGGGGGGGGCTGCGAGTGAAGCCTCGCAGTTTTTCAGGTTGATATGTGAAGCTCATTAGCTAATGTATTTAGCAAATGTTTAGCAAAATATTAGAAGTGAGGCTACTAGTCTAACGTTAGGTCTACTGTAATAGCCTCACTTTTAATAGTTTGCAAAACATTAGCTAGCATAGTGTTTTGCAGTTGCTAGCAGCTTATTGGGATTTTATGCTAGACAGACAGGCATTGGTTTGATATAATAAATTAAGCATTATTGTTAGTTAAGCATGTCAGCCTGCTGCCCCACTTATTGTCTCTCTCTAACTCATTGCAGATGGCTGCACTAAAGAAAAGGGCTCGGAGAGGAAACCAGTTGTAAGATGTTTAAAAGTTCATTAAACATAATATAGGCTATGCTTAAATGCATTTCAAAGAAGTTGTGTTGAGTTGTGGAGTTTGTGTTATTCTACATTTTGACACCAAGATTTTCTGATTTTACTGCAAATGTATATCGGTTCCAAATATCGGTTATCGGTCTCCTTGATTACTAATAATCGGTATCGGTATCGGCCTTGAAAAAGCCATATCGGTCGATCCCTAATAAGTACCCTGGCTGCAGTCGAATAGTCCATTTAGCTTAGCTTCCTAACGGAGTGAAATGACCCGGAAGTCCCTCACTGGCAGCCATGATAAGTGCCGTTCCAATTCTCCAAATGAAAGGAAAGGAGGTTTCAAACTTCCTTTATAACCTCCTTTAGCTTAGGAACCACTGGACCTCCCTCACCGAAAGGAGAGGAGAAAATGCTGCCCCACAATGCCTTGCAGCCGCAGCATTTGCCGTCACTCAACAGTCGGCCGTTCACGGAAACAACCGATTATGACGGAGAAATTATATCATGAAAGTTACGGTGCTTATTAAGCATTTTAAAACATAGGTGGTAAGTTGCCAAAGTGCTTTGTTTTGAACGTTCATCATTATTATAATCAAAGAGAGAAATATGAACGTTAGTTTTTACTGAAATGATCAAATAAAGTGAACATTTCAGTCTTTACTGAGCTGTGTGGGGTTTGTTCAACTTTTAAAAGATGTTTGAATGGTGATATACACAGTGATAGATGTTAAGGACTAACGTTTATAATAAATACATCTGTATTGATTTTAAGATATTTTCATAGTTCATACAATCTTTGGGATCATTAGTATTAATGTGGACCGGAGGGAGAGGGTGACGAGCATAAGTTTCACTTTCATTTTTTATTTCAATTCCAACTTTGGTCCTGAAGAATATGTTTCTCTGTTGTCCACGTTCATAAAGCAAAGCAACAGCATCAGAGCACGGAGCAGAGTCTCTAGATGAGTCCCTCGTTCTTATTAAACATCCATGTTGTAGTCCGCTATAGAAAACTGTAGTTTCCATAGTTTCCCCACAGCAGCAGACGCACACAATGACGTCCGCTGGCGCATCATAAACACGTCGGATAGTGAAAGTGCATTCGGATTCTCTAAATCACCGCAGTCTCTTCTCCTAAGTCCTTTTGAATTCTCCTATCCACTATCCCTTAACCCTGTGACGTTTCACTCAGAGGTCAAGGAATAGGAGATAGGGTTAGAACTTAGGAGCTGATTTTTAAACTATCCAAACGCAACCCCTGTATCAAGATTGATGCAAAACAAGTGACCTTTTTAGAGAGGTTTAGCAAAAAAAACTCTACCTCTGAGGTGATTTCAGTGGAAATGGCCGTTTTTACCGTTTCCCTGGAACCCATTGGTCGATTTTGGTGATTGACATCTCTTTTTGACCGTTAGAGCCAATAGAATCGAAGGGGAATTTCCCTCAGACGCTGTTTCCTGCAGATGACGCGTTTATCCCCCCGGTATCGGGGGTGCGGTGTAGAAGAGGTTAATGGGCAGGCGCCATCTTACCTTAAAGAACTCATTATACTCTACTGTCCTATTAGGGCATTGCGTTCCAAGAATGCAGGGTTGTTGGTTGTTCCTAGAGTCTCTAAAAGTACAATGGGAGCCAGAGCCTTTTCTTATCAAGCTCCACTTTTGTGGAATCAGCTTCCAGTTTGTGTTTGGGCGGCAGACACCCTATCCGTTTTTTAAGAGTGCGCTTAAGACCTTCCTTTTTGATAAAGCTTATAGTTAGGGCTGATTAGATTCAGCCCATAGTTTTCCTGCTATAGGCTTAGACTGTCGGGGGACATCTTACTTCTTCCTTCTCTCTGTCTGTACCTGTGTACTCTCATGTTCCGAATAACCCAGCTTCCCCAAATTTCTTTTTGGTGTCTATATCTACGCCGGGATCCTGAGTCGTGGCTGATCCTGTTGCTGCGGTCCTGCCTGACTCTCATCATACTACTTCCCTGATGGCTCCCACAGGATTGTTGACATCCTCGTGGATTCATCTTCTTATTATAGACACATGCATTTCTAAACATTTGGACTACCTATGTTGTAAATGTATTATCTTTTCGATTTACACACGGCATCTATTGCACGTCAGTCCGTCCTGGGAGAGGGATCCCTCCTCTGTTGCTCTCCCTGAGGTTTCTCCCATTTTTCCCTTTAAACTGTGGGTTTTCTTCGGAAGTTTTTCCTTGTACGATGTGAGGGTCTAAGGACAGAGGGTGTCGTATTGTCATACTGATATTCTGTACAAACTGTGAAGTCCACTGAGACAAATGTAACATTTGTGATATTGGGCTATATAAATAAACATTGATTGATTGATTGATAGATATCAGAGATCAGATTCAGCCCAAAACATGGGGATTAATGGCTGACTAGGGGTGTTGAAAATAATCGTTTCTACGATGCATTGCGATGCGGACGTGGACGATTCGGTCTCGATGCAGTGACGGAAGATAATCGGTTATAGAGTAGTAACGTTGCTTCCTGATTTTCCGGCCGCGGCTTTACTATAACGTTTTTTCTGTCACTTTAATATCAAATCGGTCGGTGACGCAGAGATCAGGGAACAGACGTGACAGCGGCACAGCAACACGGAGCAGTCTGCTTTATCCACCAACACAAGAACACCAGTCCAGAACCAACAGCAGAATGACCCGCTCTGAATCACTCCGTGTCGCTGCGGCTCAGAAACACAGGGTCCCTGTGTCTCTGAGCCGCAGCGACACGGAGTGTGACAGGGATTTATGTTTTTCAAAAATAATCGCGTTACAATCATGTCAGGTTTTTGGTGGATTTAATTAAGTCTTGGATTGCAGAGTATGAATGCCCTCTAACAATCTGCAGACGATATATACGTGTGTAAAGTTTGTGAAGGCAGGAGGAAAAAAGCTTCCGCGATCACCGTCTCCTCCGTTCCTCCAAGCCCCGCCCCCTCCCTGAAAATAATGAGTGACAGGCTGATAGTGACCCGATAGAAACTTTATTATTCACTTAATCACTGAGATATAATGAAGCTAATTTAATCTCATACATTCATGGGATTTATGTAACAGTAAGACAGAGAATGTAAGTGTGCACCCACATGCAGTATTTTAGTTGTTATATGCTGTTGTAAATACTCCTTTGTCTGCTGTGTTCAGACTCAAGTCCTGTGTGTGATGCCACATTCAGGACATTCAGTGTCCTTTCTTTAACAGCAGACCGTGGCTAGAAGCTGCAGCTAGACTGCAGAAACATTAGCTTTTTGTTTACGGATATAAGGAGGCTAGACCTATACAATTCATTTATTTTGGTTTATAAATGAATGTCAAGACATTTATTTTATTGATTTCTGAAGCACTTTCTAAATAATAAAAAGAGAGTTCATATGTATTTACTGCATGTATGCATTGATGAAAAATAAGCCATGTGCAGTAATATAGAAAATTGAGGATGCAACGCATTGGTATGAATCGTGATGCACCGGGATATCGAACCGAATCGAATCGTTGACAGGATAATCGTAATCGAATCGTGAGACCAGTGAAGATGCACAGCCCTGTGGCTGACAAGGTTGAATGCTCCGTCTTTATCTTTCTCACTCTCTAAAATTGATGTAAATGGGCAGCCAAATCCTATAATCTCTCTTAATTGCAGACAATTACTATAATGTGTTTTATCTCTCCACTAATGCTCACTGTAATTAGCATTGACTAAATGTCATGGTTTTGGAGAGGCATCCAAGGTAAATTGTATTTGTATGCAACAAAACTGCATTTTGAGCAAGGAGTCAATAAAGACTTTACAAACCCTTCGACCTTCATTCACTCAAAGCAAAGAAGCTGAAAGATTGCTGCCTGTTATGGCACCTGGGAACGTCTCACATTGTCTAACCCCCACCTCTTCCTAGGAGAAAACTCTCTGGGAATGGCCTCGGACAGGTGGTCTTTAAAGTTTAGTGAGCAGAGCAACCTGTGGAGACCTGGAAGCAGTTAAATCTCCCAATACGTAATCCTCGAGATTTGTGGGGTCAGCGTGGCTGTGTGTAGAAGGGGCAATAAACACTTATCAGTGAGGAAAATTCCACTAAACACAAAGCCAATGTTCTTACTTCCTGTTTACCGACTGCTTACCAAGTCTGGCGATAGCAACTAGGACTTCCTGTTAGCTTTAACCAGTTAAGCCCCGAGCCTGTTTTTCAGGCCTCAGGCTCGAAGATGACATTCCCAGAACAAATGACCATATCTTTACTTCTAAAAGGGGTAAATTAATAATCTTTTTTCTGGATTGGATTGCGCAACTTACTTGATGCTAATGCACTGGTGGATTCTGCAGAAGGTCTCGAAGATGAAGAGACGGGCGTTCTCAATGAAGTCCTCCAGACAAGCAACCAGGAAGAAGTCATTCACAAGGACCTAAGAGACAGAAAGCATGCAGTTTAAAGATAAGACAGAAGTTATCACTGTCTGTTTTTGGTCTACTTCAAAGTTTCTTTTCCCATAATATAAAAAGGTAATCATTAGGTTTCAGTCCTGGTTGATTCTGCAACCATCCTTTTACTGGTTGTAACAGCAAATGTAATAATTTAATTTAATTTAATTTAATTTAATACTACAGGTCCCAGAATATTAAGGGCAGGAAAACAAACTACCGTACTTTTCGGACTATAAGCCACGACTTTTTCCCCCCATTTTCTTTGTACAGCTAACGGCCACTAGGGAACCTCCTAAATCTATGGATTTTACAGGTAAGATTAACCACCTTTAACTCTATGGGCTCTATGACCGGTCCGCGCCCGCCACCTTTAAGCGGCGGGCTCCAGCAGGAAACGCTGGAGGCCGGAAAAGAGTGAGGTTGCGCGCCAAAGTAAAAGTGGAACCGAGAGACAGAACGAGAGCAAGACAGACGGACAATTTAGCTGCTGCGGCTTATATGCAGGTGCGCTTTATAGTCCGAAAAGTACGGTAGTGTCTATTAAATTACAAACTCTGGCAATAATTGTCTATTTCTCAGCATTCTGTAAGCACCTGTGATCTGCACCTGTGATCTGATTTGATGCATGAGTGACAGAACAGTGAAAGTAGTTGGTTACCTGGCTGAGCATTTGGAGGCTCACTCTATCGGCTCCTGACTGTTCCATTACTTGCTGCAAAATATTTCAAATAATCCGCTGACAAGAAATGCCCAAAATCACCGTTGTCGCATTTTGAAAATGCATTTTTTGACATACTGTTACGAGCAACGTCAAGCATATTATATTTCCTATGTATTATTACTACTTCAGAACTTTATAGGGACAATCTAGCTGGGCATTTTTATATTGAACACCAATGAAGAGTCATAAGCATTATAAGTTTCAATCGGTCTGCTTCTGGCAGTCTCATGTCTAATTCAATAAAGGAAATCATCTTTTTTAATAAAATCAAATTATAATCCCTTGTTGATAAATGGTTAAATCAAACAGGAAAGGCGGAGCCAGGCTGGCTACAATAACATAATTAGATCTGTTTGAAAACAAATTATGAGGGAACCCTTTGTGAGGTAATACTCCTAGTAGGTGCTTCAAATATAAAAAAAATCCAAATGATTCAGCCACCACGTGTGAAGATACGGTAAGAACATAGCAAACCACATTGAGAGAAGACCACATTGTCAGAGACTTATCACCCGTTACCTAGTTCAGTGTCAGCTCCACTGTGCAGGATCGCCAGTCATCCAACAACTGTAGAACCAGCAGTCCAAATAAACTCACAGATGAGAGCAAATCCTTTCAGGCGTCCACATACTGCATTGCCTGTGTCTTGTTAGAATAAGAAATACGGCCTTACGTGGACTCTTTGACACCACTGCATATGGCCAATTAATTGACTGTAAATGCTCATGACCCAGCTATGGCCCCAGAGGTACCACTGTGTGAAATTCTCCCACTTCTCAGTGCATTCCAAATCTCCATCGAGTGCTATTTCACATCACAGACCCCGAGCTTCAAAAGCCCTCCAAGAATTACTAGCGCTATGTTTGCTTAAGCTTAGAAATCTGCTATTTGCGCAGAGTTCTACTTGAATAAATCCCAACTACATGGCTCTATCAGGCAACGCACATTTCAGATATGATAACGCTTATCTTAGGCTGATAAACTTTGAACAGTTAAGTGCCCTAATTACTGTCATATGGGATTCAGACCACAAAGCTTAAACTAATTCTGAAAGGGGCTTGAAGGGCCCTTTCAAGCGCAATCCTAAAGGCCTGACTATAGGTGGGCCTATACTTTTCAATCTTTGACATGCAAGCATCCAACATCTGACAGTGATTCGACATTGGGGTGGGGTGGGAAAGAAAGAAAATTAGCCCTGGTACCATCGGAATAGAACAATTTAATACCTACCTATTTGAAAGCACCGAAGATATGAGAGCTTAAAACAATACCCATATCTTGCCATTACAGCAATCAGTTCATATATGTGTGCCACTCTTGCCAATGGCTCAGAAATGATGCATTACAAATGTTCATCAAGACCAGAGCTCATCCCAAAGGGGTATCCGTTTACCCTAATGACTCCGCAGTCCATAACCCTTCCCCTGACCACTGAAATAATGTGCTTTTTAAAAGCTTGCATGTGAATTCAAGAAAAAAAAAACATTTTGGTGGAAAATGTTTGCAGACCATCACAGGTAGTAATGCATTAAAGGTGCAGTTAAATATTTTTTGGAACCACCCAGCTCGCTAGATCTGCTTGTGAAATGAATGAGGTCAATGGAGGTTGTGTGTGCCTACTGGACATGCTCTGATAAGACTGACATGTAAGCCAGTGTTAAAAGCACCTGGAATAACTTGGGCTCTGACCTGAGAGGTAGTTTGGTTAGGAGCATCTGTTTCAACCACAGTAGGGTCTTTGTAAACAGAACCCCACGGGGTGAGGTCAAGACCAACCCGGAGAGTTCCTAAAAAGTGCGTGCAAGTGTTTAACAAGGTCAGTGATTGAGTGCTTGAGTCATGTTTTAGCTGAAATAGGATACAACTCTAATATTGTTGATAGTACATTTCATCATTTGGATATGGCCCCTTGAGGGCTTTGAACAGGAACAATCTTATTTTCTCTTGGAACATGCTCTTGGACTTTTTTCTGACCATGGAACAGATCTTTTTGAGGGTATGACTAAGTAAAAACAAATCTTCTCCAATGAGTTTTGTCGTAACTTCCTCATTTGTTAAACACTGATTAGGGAAGCTAAAGACTCCTTATATTAGATTTAAAATGAAACGGAACCGCCAGCAAACCGCTGACATGATTTATAAACATTTACTCCTGGGAAAAAACTATTTGATCAGGACAGATGTTTCTCATTCTGAAGGTTTATTGTCGAGATGCAAGATAAATGGGCCAAATAACCCAGGGTATTGTCTTTTATTCCTCTCTAGGTCCAAATGATCAAGTCCATTGGGTAAAAACTAAATTACAGTTTGTGAGCAAAGGATGAACAACAAAAATGTAATTACACAAAACATACATATAGCACAACACCAGACCAGCGCTAGAATCAGGAAAGTTCTACTTATGCCATCAATGTGACGCATCATTTATCTGTAGAGGCATTCTTGTTACCGTGTACAAATAATGTCCAATTTAGCAAAAGAACACTGTATTTTTATGATCAAATAGTTTACACAAGAGACGAGCATGACCATAAGACTAGACATGCTACATCAGGCCATCTACTGGCACCTAAACCCAGGACACATCTTCTGAAATCTTCTGTGTCTTATAGAGCTAAAAAGGAATGGAACTCATTGCCAAACTACCTTACTGAAATAGAGTCCAGAGCCTCTTTCAAGAAGAGATTGAAGGGCCATCTGCTAATGACCTTGTACCCTTGTGAGCTGTGAACCCTACTTTGATCTCATGCTTTGCACTGGTGGGTGTCTAGTAGGGCTGCAACAAACGACTCATTTGATAATCGATTAATGAAACGATTAATCGATTATTCGGATCGTTAAAGTTTTAACTGTACTACTATATCGATACTGCTTATCGATCCGGTCCTTTTAACGATAGTATTAACGGTTCTTTTGACAAGAAATAAGGTAAACTAACTAAACATCGCTTTTTATTTGAATTAAATGCATAATATTTCACATCAAAAGAAACAACAATGTTTTAACAAATCATATTAAATAATGTGATGACAGAACTGTAAACAGAATAGCTGAAACTTTAACAAATAAATAACTCAGTTACCTCTAATCATTAACCCATGTTTTATAACTGAGTTAACTCTGTGTGTTGCTGCTAGCATACAGAACACCTGACGTGGAAACGTTACTCGTGGACGGGGCAACAGAGCTGCTAGAAAGACAGTGGAACCCGGTGCATTTCTCCGTCTGGATCTGGAGCACTTTTGCTAAATGTTTAGACAAATTGCTCGTGTTACCGCCCTTACATGCTAAACTCTTATTGCACTTTTGGTAACGAGCATTGTCCACATCGACACGGCTAAAGTTTAACCATACCTCAGAGCGCGTTCTCTCCGCCATCTCCTCCATGTGTGTGTGTTGCATGCACGTAGCAGCTACGTGTGTGTGTAAACTGCCCCGCCCCGCCCCCTCGCAAGCAGGCGGGGGAGAGATCTCTCGTCTGAATTGGGAAGATCGAAAATACATTATAGACGCATTTTGTAGTCATATTGCATATTAGAAACGGAGTTGGTGACACTAAGACTGCGATATAATGTTTATGTAGCAATAATACATATGACATATGTTTTAAATGTCTCCTGTACCGATAAAAAAGAGCGATAACGTTGGAGCTTAACGGGGTGTAGAACACACGTGATGACGTCACCAACGAATCGACGACTGAATTAGTTGCCAACTAATTTGGTAATCGATTTTAATCGATTAAGTCGATTAGTTGTTGCACCCCTAGTGTCGAGTGCACTCATCCTTGGCTGAGATTGATATTGAAAGTGGATGAGATTGTTGATGATGTTGGAAATTGTTGATGATATTGGTGATGATGTTGATGATGTCAGGACTTATGTCTTGAATGTTGTTGTATTATTGGTGTATTGCTTTAAGTGTCGGACCCCAGGAAGAGTAGCTTTTGTCAAGAGCAAAAGCTACTGGGGATCCTAAATAAACATAAACACGCAATGTACCCAACTGAATGGAAATGCATTGCAATATGTCTAAATATGTTGCACAGAAAGCAATGTTAGCAACACTTTAGAAGACTAATAAATCTCTTATTTATTTTTGTGTATAGAGTTTATCATTTCCAGTTTTTGCCCAAAAAAAAATATGATTACAGCTTTGAAATAATGTTGAAGGCTGTAGTATGTATGATAGTTTGTGCTGATGTTGAATTGCACTGCATTATACTGAGACCTCATTTATATGAATTAGAGAAAATGTTTAAGATGCATTGGTATGGATATGTAGAGGGCAATGCTACATAATGAAAGTGAAACTGATACCTTGTATAACAGTAACTTAGTGACACCAAACAATGTCATTCCTTTACATTGTTTGTCACTATACATTTTGACCAATGTATAACAAGTGCCATTTGTTTCCTAAACAAATGACAAAATAGCATGTGGATGTACTACTACCGAGCTCTATCTAGAATGAGAAGAGTGTCAGAACTGTTCTCAGAACACATATGGCACTAACAGATCATAGCCACAGAAGCTTTAATAGAAATAGAATTGAAAACAATTTGTCATACTAAGTTGTTCCACTGAGCTCTACATATAACTTATCACAGATCAGTGTTCTCTGTGTGTTCATCTTTGTAGTGAACATACAAAGAGGACCTTTACCTTCATGTTACATTAAGACCCAAGAATTGAAATGCACGCTTTGAAATGACGGTGCTTTGACAGATATCCCTCTTATAGAGAGTGTCTGCAGAGACTTGCTTATAATGCTTTTACTGTTAACTCAAAGCCTGATAGGTCAATTAAAGGCCACAGTCCAATCTGACTGAAGCCTGAGTCACAGTTTCCAAGAGGAGCTTTATATCTGATAGTATGAGACACAGGCTGAGTGTTCTGTTTCAACGGGACCCAAGCTGAAGTCCATCATCAAAACCGCTGTTTGATCAGACAGAGGGTCCTACAGAGACCATGCGATTACTAACAATGTTTACTGCGATGCTCTACAGCAAAAGTTCTGAAATGCTCAGGAGACCTTTGTTGAGTCATGGAGAGCCACAATAAACCGTGACTTCTCTTCTTGGTCACAGAAGGTCAGAACAGAAGTGCTTACTCACCGACTCGCACTCCCTGAGCTTCTTCTGGGCACTGTCAAAGTCAAAGTTCACGTACAGGCACTCCACAAACTCTGTAATAGGATCCTTGTAGGTGTAAGACTCCTGAAAAAAAGAAAGAAATCAATATTATATAATCAAGTATTATGCCTTAAGACATTTATTTCTTAATAAAAGCTTCTATAGCTTAGAATTATAACAATTTAATGTTTAATAAAGTAGATTTATACTTCAGCATAAATATGTAATTTATGTTTATTGTGCAATTAAATAGAAATGAGTAATGTCCGAATATAAACATAATAAATGAATAATTAGATGGGGATATTTGTAATTTTTCTTGCCGTTCATTTAAAATATGATATGCCGTTTCAGATATTTGCCAATTCAGAGGTGTTTTATCTTCTCCCAAATAAAAAAATATAACTGACATCGATAACGATCATGCTGCATATGTGTATATAACCAATCGACCACAAATAGTTTCTGACTGTTTTGACTGGCAATCTATTGAGGCGGTGCATCTCTGGAAATCATAAATCCTAGTTTGGTTGAAGGTGATGACTGGTAATGAGTAGATAGTGAGGACAAACCACCTGCTGGGCACACAAGCTAAATAAAGATAACAATTTACAAAGGTCCGAGTGAAAACACATTTTGAACTCAATGACAGAGACTCAGCCTGACCTGAGGCCACAGAGCAGAGAGCACTGGGTGCATGTTTTAAAGATTACCCACAACCCACCAAGACAGTGCTCAGATCTCTGATGTAGGTACAATCACTGGTGGAGAAGACATTGGTACAGTCGCACATTCATCAGAAGTCATGTGTTTTGAGCTAGGACCAAAAACCTATATACACCAGCAGAGCTTAAAAAAGGGAAGCCCTAGTTTACTAGGTTTGGGTATCGTTTAGATTTGAATGATTTCAGTTCCGCTTATTGATTAAGGTTGTTAATTGTTCTTGATTTCAGTTATTTAAGGGGTTAAAAAACAGTCACATGCCTACTTACAGGAAAGCCCTAACACTAACCCTGAGCCTTGGTTACTGGGCATTTTGGATTCGGTTCTTACTCAATACTGAGTTTTGGTTCCTTAACCTTCTAATGTAATGGTCAGACTTACTCATCCTCTAACGTATATGGCCTATAAGCAAAGACCCGGTAGCCATGTACACTTTGTTGTAAAATAAAAAAATTAATTGTAATACCTGCTGAATGACCTTCACCAAATCCTTCAGGACCTGCCGACGCTTGCGGACATCCTTGTTTGTGATGATGGCTGTGGTCAGGTAACGCAGGATGTGTGGGCACATAGTCTGGATAGCATTGAGGTACCTGGAAAGAGTGAAGGATAATTACTGATGTAAGCAAAGACATGATCTTTACAAGGACACATAATAGAACATCTTGGCTGCCTTTTGGGCTCCTGGCATTTAGCACACAGGGGAAGCCTTTGCGGCTAAAACAGATAAATGTCCTGACAGGACCCCTCGCTTCTGGACATGGGTCGCAGCTTTAAGCCGTCTCTTTCATTAGTGTCCTACCAAGAGGGGAGGAGGAAAAGGAAACCCTGGCAAGAAGATATAGATCAGTGAGCAGGGACCTGCTCAGTAGCTGAAACACAATCCATCAGGGACTGATGTTCCAACCACAGGTCAACTAGCTAAGGGCTGAACACAAGAGACAGGACGCTGCTAACAGGCTGACTCTAATCCCACACCAACTGTGGAGACAGGGTTCTGTAAAAACAGCATGTCAGGTCTGCACACACAAACACACACCATATTGCTTGTCAAGCTGGCAATCAACATCAACATTAACTGCATCACCAAAACTCCCTAGTGTTTTTTAATATCCATCTTTGAACTTTACCCTCCACCCAACCCCAAATTGATCAAATTAGATCTGAAAAGAGGAAGTGGAGTGGGCCCCTTCATGTCTCCTATAGCTGAGGCCGGAGGAACACATGGTGTTCAGAGAAAGACAGCCGGCAGCAGTTTAATTAGCTGAAACAATTAAAGGGACAGGGGGACCTGTGGCAGTAGTGATGTCGAGTCTAAAAACAGCAGTGGGCTGCTCGGCAAAGCCATCATGTTTCTGGTTTTAGTAGAGCACTCCCTCTCGCTCCCTCCTTCCTTTTGTAGTTGCTTGACTCCCGTGGAAAACCGCAATGCTCCGCACTGTGTTCCTGATTAACTTACACCTACTCACTCTCTAGGGGGGGCTCCAATAGCAAGCGATCCTGCATGAGTCACTGTACCATATCTGCAGGGCATTCACCCAACTCCACTTAGGGGACTTCATCTTTTTTGGAACGTCACTGGCTGCACTGGTTTGCTGAAGATGCTACAGAAGCATGCAGCCAAGAAATCAAGTATAAATTCAGATTTATTCTGTTAAAAGGTGTGTGTGGGGGTTGGGGGGAGTGGAGGGAGAACATAGAAGGACGTGGGACAGGGTACAACAAGGTCACGTTTTGTGGCCATTTTATAAAAGAAAATTACGTTGAACAATAAAACGAGTGATATAGACCAGTGGTTCACCACCAGGGGTCCGTAATGGAGTTCCAGTCAGTCTCCAGTAAAATGAGGAATAGTTTATTTTTGCGATTCACACACATTCGCAAACCATAGACCAGGCCATCAAGAGCAAAACAAAGTATCTTGCCAAAGGACACCTAAACATGTTGACTACAGGGGCTTATGTTGAAAGAAAATTGACTTTCTTATTGGAGGACGACCAGTCTACTTCCTAAGCAACGTCCACCCTGAATAACAACAAATATATTTTTTAGATGGCGGTTCAAAAAGCAACATTTTATGAAATAGTGTTCCGTGACCTTAATGGGCATCATTTTATGGGTTTGTTGACACGAAAGCTTTTCAGAACCAATGACTATCAAGTAAGTCAGACATAGTACACAAACAAGTTTTTACACAAACAAGTTTTTGGACCAACATCTGCTGACTGCAGGGGTAAGGGAGGTCATATATGAAGCTGAAGGCCAGCTGCTGGTCACCGACTCCAGCCAAAGGAAGTACTGGTCAAAAGATGGGGAACAAGAGCCAAGCCTCAGTGGGGAAAACATGAGGTTTCTAGACTGTGAAACTGCAAAGCACACAAAACTACCTCAGTTTGTCCACACAGATGGTTGGGTGAGTAATTATTGGGCAGGCCTCTTTAATCATGCTCAATAAAAATTAAAAACTGAGTAAAATTCAGGGAACCAGACATTTGAGTGCGCTGTGTTGTGGTCGCCCGTCATACTGTCTGTGGAGGCCAATCATCTGTACAATTATACAAGCCTGCAATCAGAACAGGGGGGGGGGAGCAAAGACATCAGAATGGGCGGTGTGCAAATGTTAACGCAGTGTATAAGTTTCCGATCTGCGATACACATGGCCTCGTTCTACGACTTGGAGAGTAAACAGACCACACGAAAACACACACTTCTGAAACCACTTTAAAAATACCAGCGGGGTTCATGATGGAGCCCAACACCCGAACATTTGTTATTAAAGCAAAATGGTTTTCTCTAAATCAACTTAATGTTAGAAAAAAAACAATCCCTGACCTTTTCTCCAAATCATCTTAGCATTTAGAATTTAGCGACAATGCAATATAATTTCATATGGACCAATTTACAAAAAACAGATACATAACCACACACATATAGCTCACATGTCCAATAAGTCCAAAACATACATACAAACGGTCACATTACCAACATAACAGAAGAAAACTATTTTGGGTTAGGATGATCATTTGTTGAAATACTCAAAGTTGCTGTACAGTCTCTCAGAAGTATTAAGTGGCAGCTTTTGGCTATGCCAAATCAATTTAGGCCAATTTTCAGGAATAGGTCTGAACATTACTTTGCTGCTGTTGTTTGGTAGAAAAAACGTTTAGTATAGATAGAATCTCGACCATTGTGATCTTTGAAGCAACACTAACTACACAGACATGCATATTTTTTAATTCACAGAGCAGATTTTGCCAAAAGGAAAAGATAACAGTCTATGGATGGACTTAGCTTTATGGTACAACCAGGCTACAGAACCATTCCTTTCATGTTGCGATCGTTTAGTGGAAAGGGATCTTATCTTTACAACTGCTTCCTGGTATTCTTCTCGACATTTCCTGGATGTAAAATCTTAAAAGGGTTAAAACAGGAAAATGTATGAGAAATTGTACTTACTGTGGCTGATACAGAAAGAGCTCAATGATATTGTCTCTGCCCTTGGGGTGGTTGAAGAAGACAAAGAGGGACCAGTGAATGAGCCATGTCCTCTGCTGGAGGGCCTGGAGCGGGGAGGTGACAGTCTGGAAAGGACAAAGATAGGAAAATAGACACGGTTAGGGTTAGAAGAGAAGCAAGGTGAAAACAAAGTACAAAACAAAAGCTATTCTCCCATAAGGCACAATAACACCAAGCCCTACTCTCCCAAATGGTCATCAATCAAACTTGTAACCACTTCATACTAAAATCCAAATTCTTAAGTGGTCTGATAAGTGTGTGTGTGGGTATATGCCACAGCAGAGCCCTCCTGAAAATGAAATGTCAATATGGGAGTCTATGTAAGGGAATCTAAATTTGGTATCAAATTCTGAGAAGTGGAGCATTTACGTTGTTATCGATAGTCTCCCTTAGGCGGGTGAGGTCCTCCATGGCAGCCTCCCAGTTCTGCATCAGGATCTCAGAGGCCAGCTTGCCCCACAGGGAGTTCAGGGCATTCCTGTCTGTAGCCGGGACCTTTGGAACAAACAGTGCATTATTCAAACCTGAAGCAAACAACATTAAAACAAACATTTTACTCCAACTAGTTGACATACACAGTGACGCTGGGCTTGAGTTTGCCACTGCTTGTTTGGCTTCAGTGGCACTACTGAACTGGATTAAAAATATTAAGACTGTTAAGGTTACTTACTATTAGGGATGGGAATTTGAAAGCAAATGTATATTTGAATATTCGAACCCCCAAAAAACGGTTAACCGGTTAACCGATATGTACATATCCTATATAAAAAAAAAATCTAAAAAATGTTTCGATAATTTTTGGAAATAAATAAAAATACATGTTCAAATAAGTGTAGAAACCAAGTCGAATTTGTCAAATATATTTAACTGGTGATCACAGTTTGACAGCTATAGGCCTACAGCTTTCATGTGTGGAGGCGATTCACAATCAGGCCAGCTGTAGAGAAGACCCTCTCAGCTGGAATGGAGGTTGCGGGAATAGCAAGGTATAGTATGTATATTAGGGATGTGCATCTCCATCACTGAGGCCGATGCGATGCGCATCTCGATACGTTGCCACGATACGATACATTAACGATACATTTGAAACACCAGGCGATGCGATACGATACGATTCACCCCTGTTGCGATACAGTTCGATACGATTTGATTCAACATTATGCGATACGATACGATTCAACACTATGCAAAAATAATGATACTTCAATATGGTACGACAGAGGATTTTTGTTTTATTCCTTATATGCAGCAAATCATACATTAACAAAAAAGTGCTTTACATATTTGGTACTGCACATCCCATCATGCCGTTTATTTTTTTACCTTTAAAAGCTCTCCAGAGTACAGTACAATGTTATAACACCTCACAGTTAAACAATGTAAGGATGCATTGCTCATGATTAACAAATAACAGCTACCATGGTGCCATGCCCATACAGCTGCCAGCCTGATGTGCTTAACACTCATAGGCTAACTCACCAGTGGGTTCTATAACAATAAAGAATATAAATAACCTTTCACAAACAGGTATTTCATAACTGCTTATAGTAAGGAAGACATTTAAATTATTATTGGCCTTCACAGGCTGCTGTAAACTAAACACCACTCTCTCTGACCGAACACCTCACTGAGTGATTTAACTCAGTCTAACTTTCAGGTTTCTCTTTTCAGCCGCAGACCCCATGTCGCCTCTTTATGTGCGTCGCTAAGTTCCTCGTACTACTTGTGTACTTTAAAGTGGCTCGGCATCGTTAACAATTTGCGAGCGATTTTTCAAGTTGACCGTCTGTAGTATATAGTGCCGCGCACATATACCATCAGGACGTTACTGATGGGGTGCAGCTGCGGAGTGATACTGTGTGTATGCAAGCCCGCATCAAGGACGGATCTATGTATCATGGCTGTAGACCTGTTAAGTAATAAAGATACCTCATACAAAGGTCTACGGATACCTTATTACTCTCCATGACCTGCGGTCAACTATATAGCATAAAGGACTATTACACCGTCTTTCTTGAACAATCCGAAGTATTGCCAAACGTTTGATTTGTAGGTATTTTTCGGTGCGCTGTGTTTCTCTTTCTCCTCAACTTCCGTGTGGGTTGATAACTGAGACTCTCGGCCTCCGTAGTGGCGAAGCAAATATCAAAGATCGTCTCTGCTGAGCGTTGACAAGATGAGGGGATTTTATATGAATGAATCGGTTTTTTACCGATGCAAAGACGCTACGCAATCGATGCATCGCGAGTTCAACCCAAACTGTAGCCGATGTGCACTCTTTCAACCGGTGCACTCGCATCTTGAACGTTTATGCCGGTGCACCGATGCGAATCGGTGAATCTTAACATCTCTAATGTATATATAAGTTTAATCTGGCATAGTTTGACCTCTACACCGCACTCACTAACCTGGTCGAAATATTTCCACACATTACTCCTTTTTGACGCCATGTCTGTGTAGGACTCTTCTTAGAGTGTAAATAATTACCGGACTATGACTGGTAAAATATGTTGAATACCGGCAAAACTAAATCTCTCCTGTCAAAATGTCTATGTACTTTGCCGCCACACACGGTTGCCAAGCAGCACTTATTGTTGTTTAGGCTGGCCACTCGTGTGTCGCGAGTGTTGACAGGGGGCGGGGGAGCACGCTCATGAACTGTTAGCGCCGGAACCTCGCAAGGGCTGCGGAGCGCATTTGCGCCACATTTGGACCTAAGATGAGGTTTGAGTCTGCGTGATCTGCGTGTAGGGAGGGGCAGCAGCCATATCATTGGCTAGAACTAACTAGATCTGATGGATTCGGACAAACGCGAGTGAAGTATAACCGAGTGAAGTATAACCGGACGCGAGAGAGAGATCAGCACCTGCAGCTCTGCCCGCTGTGAGCGGAGCAAAACACACCTTTAGACGTCACCTAACACATTTAGCTATGGCACTGTCGTATACATTGAATTATTCAATTTGATAATATGTAATCAACTTAGGCATTCCTCCCAAAATAAAAAAAATTAATAACTCATTCGAATACCTGAATAATTATTCGAATACCTGAATAATTTCAAATATTCGATTAATCGTTCCCATCCCTACTTACTATATGGGCTTAGTTGCAGCAAGCATTTCACATCTGTTGTCATGTTTGCGGTTAAGAGTCCAACAATTTAATATCATAGTTTCCATAAAGTTAGGGTATACACAATAGAAAAGAACGGTCAAATCTGATGAGGCAGAGGCCCTAGACATTTTTTTTCATGGATATGAGAAAGGATCACATGCCATAACACGGCATGCTATAACACTTAAATAAAGAAGAAAACTGTATTAATTAGAGATGTCCCGATCCGATCACGTGATCGGGGATCGGAGCCGATCACGTGATTTTCAAAAAATCGGGGATCGGGAGAAAAAAATCGGGGATCGGAATTTTTTTTTTTTTTTTTTTTTATAAAATATATTTTTTTAATTTAATGTTACAAAACAAAAATGACCATGTTCACGTCTTAAAGTCATCCTGAGGCCTTAGTTTTGGTTTAAAATTACACAACATCATGTATGTGTTGCTTTCTTTGGGCTTGTTTTCAGACCTGGTTGCTTATTTCTCTGAAATCTGGCAACAGAGTGGGCGCAGTGTCTAATAGTAGCAGTAAGCTAACGAGAGGCTACGTTCAGCTGGTGACTCGGGAGTCGGGACAGAGAAAATATCAGGAGTTTGGAAGTATTATAAAATTGAAAGCGAAGGCAGTGTAACAGCCAGATGCAATGTTTGCAAGGCGGAGGTTCCGCGTGGTGGAAAGAACAGAGCTACGTTCAACACGACCAATCTAATACGCTACCTGAGAAACAAACACCAACAACAACACGGCGAGTACACAGCGGCCACTCAAGTAAAGGCACTGAAACAACCGACACTTTCAGAGACTTTTAAAAGGAAAGAGAAACTGCCCCAGAACAGTGAAAAGGCCAACACAATAACAGCCAAGATAGCTTAATTCATCGCGTTGGATGACCAGCCGTTATCTGTTACCTTTTTTTTTCTCTTAATGCATTGCATAAAGATCGGATCGGGAAAAATCGGTATCGGCAGATTGTCAAAATCAAATGATCGGAATCGGATCGGGAGCAAAAAAAGGTGATCGGGACATCCCTAGTATTAATATCAACAGATTTATTAAAAAATATATTTTAATCCTCCTACATTACAAACCAGAAATAGCCAAAAGTGTGCAAATGACTTAAATTAATTGAAAAATGAGCTGACCTCTGATGGGAGGTGCAGACACACTTCACAAAGGGATGGCAGAAAACTGCACAGTACAAGCTTTGATGGAAAAAGCAAATCACGTACAACGAGTTGGAGCACTAGCCAATATAATTGCAAGTGTTAAATAGTGATGTCACTATGTTATTGAAGTAAACAAATGAGTCCAATGGAGGCGTTACAGGCAGGGTGGGGAGTGTGTGGGAGAAAAACTTCCTCTGATGTGAACTTTGGGATTTAAGCCTTTGCAGACCATTTACATGCACAAAAACCTATTAAAACGTTCGTACATGTTTCCAGTGAGATTTGCTTTGTTAAACTTTTTCTTTGCAAGCTTGACCCCATCAGTCTTGAGAATGATAATTACAATAATATCCCTCCATTACCTTGGGTAACTGTCGTTATCACAAGGTAATTAGGCTGAAATATGAACTGACGCTAACAAGACACATCTTTGTGAGCATAATCACTGTGAAAAAAAGTTGCAGGCTACTGTTTCTGATTTCCAGAACAGCCAAAAACAAACAAAAAGGAGAATCAGGTAATGGAACACAGGTTGAGAATGCCTCTGAACCTCGGCCGAGGCAATCACTCGCAAGTAGTGGACATTAGACTACACCCTAGGGCTCATGGGAAACTCTGTGCCACGATGGTTCAAGGAAAACTTTGTGCCATGATGGTTCACGATAACGGCAAACACCAGACGCAAAGACATGAGTCAAGCAGGAAGTCAGGGTGGGTGTCTGCTGCGTGGCCAGAGAAACCGAGATCCTAACCACACGCCCCCGTAAGCCGTTGGACAGCCGCTAAAGTGGACCGTGAGACACGACAGATGTCCAAGCAGAGGAAACACTATAAAAAGAACAGGTTTCCGCTGGAACCCCACAAATTGGCGAGATTATTTGGAGATAGAGGGTTTGAGTTGCACTCTGATAACATTTCCACTAACGAGACGGTGGCAGGTAAGGGGAAAATATTTGGAAAATCTCCCCTGGTATTTCCCCAAAGGAGAACACAGTAACATGGTGTTTCCATCCATCCAGTGAAGTAACAGAGTTTCTTTGATCACAGAGCACAACTTGGGTCCATTACGAATGAAAGTGCAGAAGTCACAAGAATGATCAGTATTGTAACAGCTAGAAGAAGAAAAAAATGTTGGCTCCACTGCCGGTAGAAAGGTCAGCATTTCATCTGGTGAAAGTGTTTTGTTTGTTATTTTTTTCCCTCCCCTGTAAGTCCCTGCCTGCTACGTTTGGCTGACCTCCAGGTCATTATGGCAGCTTTCTACACACACACAAACACACACACACAAACACACACAGTCTGGCTTTCACTAGTGGCCACGCTAGAAAAGTTTCAGTACCTGGGTTTTTCCAGCAGTTACCTTAAGTTTCCATTGGTTTGTGAAATGGGCACACTTTCGCTGACTGACCAGCAACAATAAATTTACTGTGCTGGGGATCCGTCGGGATACTCAATCTTTATTCTTAACATTCAATCCCTGCATTAAGTGATGATATGAATAAGTTGCTCTTTTCGGGCTAGGCCGCACTGTAACAAGACCTGGGGCATGGATTTTGCAAGGCTGGCTTCCTTCGTTTAATTGACTGGGTTTCCCACGTTAAATGACTTTATGGAGCCTCACCTCTCCCATACGGGGGGAGGGAGAGACAGACAAGGGGCCTGTGAGGATGGGAGGTCCACTAAAGACGGAAAAGAGGGGAGGGGGAGAGCGGTATACAGACTCCTAATGAAATCCATTTCTACCTTTTCCTCGGCTAAAAAGCTTTTTGCATTGTCAAGAGTAAGACACAGATATATAGTTACAAAGCCTGATCCGCCTGGAACTTAAAATGAGGGGTATAACTATTTGAGGGGTAAAAAGAAGAAAATAATCTGTTGGACTTTGTACAACATACCTCAATTAAAGCAATTTTGGTTTTATTTAGACTGAGTTGCAAAGCCATAAACAATTGTTGTTGGAACAGTGGGATATATCCCTTGAAAGCTTTTGAAGATTTTCCTTAATGCCTTTTTTTTGTTTTTTAGGGCGTGGAAGTGGAAAGCTAGGGCGAATTACCCTTCATCTCGTCTCGGATGTGACTCTTCCTTCTGCAGATTTAAGCAGATCAGTGAAAAACCCATCATATGAAATACCCAACTGCTTTGGGTTAAGAGGGTTGTTTGTAGAGAAGAGGGTTCATCATCGCTCCAAGTGCCTGCCAAGTTTTTCACTCCGACATATGAATGTGCATGGCTAGCCAGTCAGTGATATCCAAAAGACAACAGTGTAGTATCAGATGTCAATTAGAATGGGAACAAAAAGGTTGTCTTAATGTTTTTCTCTCTAATGAATAGACAAAATGTTGATCTTATTCTAGGCCATTCTCTCAGGGCTGGCTTTGGCATTAGTCCTTGCTTCACCGCAAAGCTAAATGCTGAACCAAAGACAAACAAAAGCAGGAGGAGTCTTCCTTTGAGGACAAGTGAGTGACACTTGGAAAGTACTGGCTGCATGCAGGCTGGTTCCACTGGTCATTATAGGGCATTCAGTTGATTTGAACTTACTTACACTGGATGTCTTCAAAAAGGAGTCAAAATAAAGCTACATTTGCGCTATAATTTGGGTCCATTTTTAAATGAGGCCCAAATCTAACCAACGGGGGAGGGGGGGGTGCTACAAGCTTGAAGTTGCCTTACAATGTGCCCTTGAAGGCAGCTTCAGAGTAGGCTACAATTGACGCCACCAAGGCGCTTCTGCTTGCATAAGTAATGATGGAAGCACCTTGGATACTAACCTCAGATGCTGTAAAGTTCACACACTTGGTAACTGGTTGTGATAGTCAATGTGTGAAAAGTCCAGGGGCCTCGTTTATAAACGGTGCGTACGCCAGTTTCTACGCAATGTTTGCGATTTATAAAATACTAACTTGACGGGAAAATGTGCGGTCCTCCACGCAAACTCTGACCCATGCGTACGCACCAAGCACAAAAACGGGAGACGAGAAACTGCGACACCGCGTTGGCAGAAGGAAGAATGGAGAGAAATATGTGGAAATAATACCATAAACAAAATGTTACCTCTCATTTATCATGTATGAAGAATTCATTTTCAAACATTGATTAAAGCCAATCTTAAAATGATTAAACAAACGCCTGTTTGCGACTCCTCAGTGCACACAAACACATAACATGGATAAATAAATAAATACGGAAATGTTATTGATCACCCCTCCATTATGTTCTCTTGTTAAGAAATGTATTCTCATAAATGATGCGGTAAACAGAAGGACAGAATTACTTTAAACTGACGCCGTTTTGCATTTCTATAGGTTGTAGATACGAGCATGGTTTTATATACCATCATGTTTAATCATGTTTTATGCCGTTCGCCAAGACTTGATAAGTCACTCGTAAAACACAGGCGGTATGGAAACTAAGAACACCATATGTGGTAATTGTACAGCTAATATAACAACACATTAGTTGCATTTCCTTTAACTGGTGGATTATGGATATATAGTTGCTGATCGACAGCTGGAACACAAACCACCAAATATAAAAACAATAATTCAGATCCAGTCGTCATGACTCCACTCCGGAGGGATTCCCCGATCATTTCTTACAGTCTCTCATCAGGGGGGGGGGGGGGGGGGGGTCTCCTATCCCCGGTACAAACACACTGCCTGAGGAAGGTTAGGCTGTGCGTATTTTTTTTGTCATGAACCTTTTTCGGACCACTTATTTATTTTGGTGACGATCCGACCTCCATGCTGCTACTCTGGTTCAAACTGCAACCACCAAACAATATGATTTATCTCAACCTCCCCAAAATAACCAGAATCTGACACGGTGTGCGATGTCTTTTTTAGCTGTTCTGTCGTCATTTCCTGCGATCTTCTTCATGCAGTCAGTCAACATGAATGAATGAATGGGCGTTTCTTTGACAATTTATAGGCAAATATGGGCGTTAGATGAAGCCCGCAAAAGCTGCGCCGCATTTCGAGTTGATTGTGATTTATAAAAAGGGAAACCGGCGTAGGATGTGCCGTACGCAAGTCCTACGGCGGTACGCAGTGTTTTACGAATCGGAAAATGTCTGCGCGTATTTATTTGCTTTGTCCTACGTAAGCAACCTTCCCACGTGAATCCTACGCAAGGCTTTATAAATGAGGCCCCAGGTACATATTATATTTCCAAATGTCTTGGTTATTCTTCTCAGAATTTTTCTATTAAATAAAGAGTTGCTATATAATGGGAGCAAAACTATTTCCTCTTGGTCTAATTTCCTCCATCGGAACAAAGAGTGACATTACATTTTATATTACACAAGTCTTTATGTCACGTCACTTACAGGGGTGCAGTGCTTCAAAGCAATTGGAGCATTTTAAATATCAAAGCCTGCTGAAAACTTCTCGTTTGAAGGTACCTTGGACCTAAACGGTAGTCGTTTCTCAACATGTCTGCTACTCTGTAGAAAATCACTAAGAATACCCACTACAGCAAGGATGTTGCTACCTGCTTTAGTTTGCCTCTTTTCTTATAATGAAATAAAACCATAGATGAGATGATAAAGCTTAACTGTAAATCACACTTCACTAAGGCTAAACATTTCAGTACTCTGTCAGAACTGTGATTATCTTTCCCTGCAAAACACAGGTTTGCATTATCTTGAAAATAACCAAACTCTCTGTATTGTATTAAGTTGTCTTTTTCCTCCAGCTCAAATTGAATTATTTTTAAAAGGAGAATATTAAGAACAGGTGTAATGAAGATATAGTATGTGCACAAAAAACCCTTGCAAAATGTGTGTACCCTTCTCTACGCTAACTAAGAGATGCCTTGCATAACTTAAGGACTCCATAAGCCCAGAAGTCATGACGAGGGACTCTGGCCACAGCACTCCAATCAATAAGCTGTCTACTGAGGCCCGCCCGTGAGAAGACTACAGACAGATTATGCAGTCCACCACTGATCACTTGGCCCAGTAAAATATCCTCCTCCAGTCTTAGAGCGGCAGGCTCCCCCAATACAAAAGACGTGCGGGGAATGGAATAGGCACTGACATAAGCTTTTCACATTCAATTTCTTTCTAAGTGTTCTTTTCCTCTTCTATGCAAGCATTGGCATTTTGAGAAATTAAAGAAATATGGCAAACATAATGTGATGTTCTTTTTTAATATGTCAGAGAAATGCCTTAAGCCAGTACACAAAATGGGGGTCATACAATACTACAGACTATCTGTTAAGGCATGCAGTCGTCAGCCAAACATCACTATTAAAAAAGTGAACGACAATGATAAAGACTTACCAAGACGCGGAAGAAGTAGAGGTACTCTGCAGCGCCGGAGTAGTTTCCACACTCGTACTGGAATTTGGCGTATCTGTACAGCGTGTCCAAGTACTCCTGACGAAACTTCAAGTGGAATAGGAGAGTATCAATATCACAAACACAGGAAATGGGAAAAGTTGTCAGACCAAGTATACAATACACCTTTTTTTTAAAATAGGTCATTGGGCTGTGTAATTTCATGCAGCTGTGGTGCCGAAGGACATCCCAGTTGTGTGTCATATTTGTTGTACCAGGGTAAAGATGTTGCAGCTAAAACGCTATGTCAATTATCAACTGAAAAATAAAGGCTTACTATTTTGAAATTTGATTCAAATATTTTCTTATTCCACCCTCTCAAATGAGATCATTTCCTTAATTCCTTTAAATAAAGGTTACTCTCAACTAAATATTTAGGGGTATTAAGACTTTTGGTCAAACAAAATGTTTAAAGACTACACGTGATTCAGTAAAACTGTGAAGACTGTTTTGTGATTGATTGAAAATCAGTCAGTAGTTTCAGCCTTAGTTGCCATTGTAAAAATATTACTTCTCAAACATCTGGGCTACATCAGATATATTTTAGATCATAACTAAAGTGCATTATTTTCATTTATATTTGTAGCACTAACTTTTTTTTTCTGGATGTTGTGGCACACCACTTCCAAATGAATGTCGAGTAAACACTGCCACAGCGTGTCCGTGGTATTTCTCCCTGAATGGCTAGATGATATTTCACTTTTGTGACAAAACTGGCACAAAGTGGTCACGCGAACTGAATTAGAAAACGCATATGTACATATTTAGGGCTATCCTTTCAGGCCTACTATATTTAACTGTCCTTCCTGCTGTCCAGTATCTTACTGCACTGACGTCAGGCCATTCACTAAAGATTCAGTGTAACGCCCAAGCCTTTCCCACAGCGTGAGGTGCACTGAGGACAGCCTGCAGGTCAGCGGGATACCGGAGTGGGAGGGGACCGATGGAGGGGAGGGGAGGAAGCCAAACATCACAGTAAATATAGAACCTCCGGCATTCTTGCGGCTCCGTCCACGGGTCCCGAGCTCCTCCGTTTATTCTTGACGATTCACCACAGAATGTAAATGTCCGCAGGATATGTGCAAGCCATACAAACCCCGAAAATGAGTTAAGGGTTTTGGGAAGAAACTCTGCATTTCCCTGCTCGCCCTGCCCCTCCCACATCGCCCCCCTTGAAACAACCGTGGGTTCAAACAACAGCCATGGGAAATGCAGTGGAGAAGTGAGATGTCAGCAGATCGGGCCAACTTACGTTATGTTTCTCTGCCAAATAGTCAAAGAGCATTCGTCCATCTCTGCAAGAAAAAAGAAAGACAGTTCCTGGAGTTAGAGGCCGTTTAGCTTGAATCGCCGTTTGGCTGACATCCTGGTGTTTGGAGTCCACAACCAGGTACATTTTTCCACTTCTGGTCAAAATCAAGACATGTTTTTAGATGAACACCATTTCACTTTTAAAAAACAGAGTGATGGGCTGTTTATTACATTTGGTTTGGTTACTATGGAGACATGTCTAGGTCTGGAAAGGGAATACAGAGGTTTCAGTACTGCCCAATCGAAATTAAAAAAAGGTATACATTTTCTCTTATTGTGTGCAGTAGAGAAGTTCCCTATGGAGGGGATTTAGGGATTTTAGCCTTTGCAGACCATTTACATGCACACAAACCTACATTACACAACACAACACAGGAAAGGGAAAACAACTAAAAGCATAATAGGGCCTCTTTAAATAAATATATGAAAGGTGCACAGTCGGTTTTTTTCCCATGTCTATTTTAGCAAGATATTTCAGCAAAGTTGCAGAAAAGATAAAGCTTTATTAATACAATGAATATTATTATGGTATTTGATGGCAGTGCAATATTGTTTTCAACTTGTAAAAAAAAAAGAAGTCAAATAGCGCAAAGCTTTCAAGACAAAAAGTCTTGAAAACAAACCCAAAATCACAACATGTTTTTATCCATGAAAATATTATGCTTCAACCCATATTTGTTCGTTTTGCCTTTCAACAACATTTGAACCACTTATCCACTGACGAGTTGAAGTGATTCAGGAAAGTTAATTTAATAAAAAAAGGATTGTTTTGTCTTTTTAATTGAGTTGTAAAATCACAAGATATAAAAAGGAGGGTATTTCAGGGGTATGTTGTTATAGAAGGATGGTCTAAGTAAGCTCCTTGCTGACTTCCCTGCAGTAGGGAATGTCAACCTGCTGTGCATTGTGGGGACACAGATCGTAATAAATTATCTGAGCCATTGACCAAAGCTTTGAAAAATCTATTTACCTTTCCTTTTTTTATCTGCGATCTATCCCTCCTCTGGGAAACAGAATGGGCCACAAAATATTATTCCCACAATGTCTTCAAATTGGAAAAAAATGAATGAATTTGGCTTTGTGATATTTAGATGAGTCAGCTGCTGGGCTGTTCAACAAGTGGCAACAGTTTATAAAATAAAGGTCTGCACAGCATTACTGCCATCTTCTGCAATGAAAAAGTCAAATAGCCATGGGCTATCAAAAAAGTGGTTTTTAATGCTTTGACAAATCCAAACAGAAGAAAACACAAATCACCCCAATGGTGATCATAATCCGCAGAGTGGGTCTCTGTGATTGACGGATTGTTTATAGATATTGTACTAACATGATTTATTTACCATGGCTTGGCTTTGTTTCTGGCTTCAATAGTTCAAATAAAGCCTTCTAAGGCATGCAGGTCTATTAACTAACTGTTCAATACAAGTACTTGGAGCATTAAGTCCTTTTACCGTCTAAAAGGCTTCGAGTGTATTTGACAACAGACATTGGGGTTCAAATTGCAACCCTTTTCTCATTTGCATCATTGTATGATCCTCTAATGCTGAAATTATGTTTAAAACAAGCCACTGCATTAAGTATAATTTAGCTTATAATGGTGGAATTAAACCCATTGCATGTCCTTCAGCTTTAGAGAGAATTCTTCATTGAACCCAGATGAGTTTCCTATTGTTTAACAAATGCAAGGGAATGAAGAAAAACAAATGCATAACTTAAGACATGATTCCTCATTCAAAAAGAAGGTTTAGTTCCTTTATGTATCCTGACAGCAAACAAACAATAACATAGACATTTGTTAAGTCAATGTTGCTTTTACAAGGCTTCAAATCTCACAAAACATTACCTACAAATCTGTTTCTTAAATAAACACATATCCACAGCCAAACTTAAACTAAATAACGAAATGGTATAAACTGAAAAGAGCTGAAAATGGCAAATGCTTTTGATTAACTGTACACACTAGCCAAGAAACAAAATAAAGGATGAAGACCGAATGTGACCGCACTATGTTAATCACTGTAGACGACCATACAGTCTTAATAAGGCTAACCACAACGTCTAGCATCTGCCTTTTCTCACAAAAACCCTGAAAAGACTCAATACATATATTTCATTGAATATGCAGTTCCATGGACTTTATGAAAACCCTGTAGAATTATGCTATGCAGTCTAGCAATTCAAATAACAGGTTTTAGAATCACGAAATGTAAGACCATAAAATAGAATTTACAACATCACTAATGGTGCGTTCACACAGAATCAAAGAGCAATGTGGCCGCCGTTACTTGCACGAGTTTGACCGCAGCATTATTTCTTAACTCACGCCACTCAAACTAGACGCGCCAGAGAGTGGGCAGGGCTTATCGCCATCTAGATACTGGTTTGTATTAAGTTAAACCTATACAAACAATTGCTCAATAACTACCTTATGATACTGATACCGGAATTAATACATTGTCAAATCATTTGCGTTGGCAGACACAAATGGGCATCTTTGTAATGACTTTACATGTTATCATAAAGTGCGAACAAATTGCGGCTTTGAATCTGGTGTAAACGAGCCATGGCTTTACTAAAAAGCTATTTTAGGATATTGATTAAATAAAGATTAAAAAAAGACACTAGTCTTGATTAAAATATAAAACAGGCTTTACCTGGTGGACTGCATCTGCCTTGTTGTCTCCGGGTCCTCAAACATTTTCACAATGGGCTCTGTCTCTGACTGCAGCTGCTTCAGCTGGGCCACCACCTCTGTCCTCTTCTCCTTTAGGGCTGACACAGAGAAAGTTATTAGCTACAGCATCACCATATAGTCTGCACTCAAGTACAGAAAACACTGGGAAACATGTTTACTGCTAAATAAATTCTCAATAGAGTGATTGGTGTAGAGCCCTTTAAGTGTTCTATGAAGCAATGTTAATATGGTTGTGTGTTTGTGTTATTAGTTGATAAATACAGATGTGGAGTGTGTATTAAATAAGCCTAAACACTTACTTGGGGGTATGTCCTTCTCAGAAAAAAGGCTTCTGTACACATCCATGGCGAAGTCCACCATGTTGGTATCACTGAGGAGGTCCAGTTTTCCATGAAGCAGCTCCTGCTCATTGTAAATCTAATGAACATGGACAGTAGAAAAACAGAGGTGATTGTGTTTGTGTACAATATTATTATAATATAAAAGTTACAAAAAATGGAATGCCGGCTAACATTAGTCTAAAGTCACTGCTATATGCAAATGTAAGCAACATTGTTAGCTTTCAAGCAAAAGGTTAGCTTAGATGGCTAGCGCTAATGCGAAACAGGCAGTGTCTGCTGGCACTAATAGTTGTTTATATGTTCCTAAATAGTGTTAATACATGTTTACAGTGTTAAGCCCCAATAAGTATGTTACGCTGTTATAGGAAATTAACTACTCTTTTCAGCTTCCAAGGCTCAGCTATGGCTGTTTTATTTCACTGTAAATAAGGAACCTACAGGGCGGCAACAACAGAGACAGCTAAGTTGCAGAGTGATCATGTGTATGGTTATGAATCAACAAACAGTTGTGTACAACGTATGTACTATGCTATTAACTTAAACTCTTAGTTTAACAAAAGGCACAGTTCTCGAATCATCTGAATCTGAAATAGCGCGTGGTTGACGCCACCATTGTAAAGTTAATCACAGTCAATGAAGCACTTCCGATACTTTTTTTCAACGTAAACAAATATTATTTTCACATTACATATTATATTCATTATTTGTGCTGTATTATTGAATTGTAATACACCTCATGCTTCCATGTTATTGCCAAAGCATCGTTATCCAATTTATTGTGTTCTGTTTTCCTCAACAGTTACTGTTTTTGTCTGTGACGTGTTTTATCGCTTTTATTTTGAAGGCAGAGAGCTGCACTTCCGGCTCCACCCCGGTTAAATGTGGCTTCTTTACACAGCAAGAGAAAACATGACTACCTCTTAGGCGCACATGGCTTTAAAACCCGTTCAAACGCCGTTTATAGTTTCGTAAAATAACAAAAAAATGTAACGGAAAGTTTAAGTGATAATAAAGTTCTTACCTCTTTGACAGAAAGGAACTCCAGCAGAGGAAAAACGAGATGACGGTCCAAAAAGTGGGCAATTTTGGTGGTGAGGTCGTATTCCGCCATCTTTGCTCCGGTGAAAAGGAAACGGATGTATGTCACTACTGGGTTAAGGCGGCACTGACCAATTAGCGACATTCTCACATTCTCATCACGAAATACAGTAAAACAAGACTTATGATGCTGCTATGAAACATGCAATACAATAAAAAAGAAAAATCTTTGTTTCTTTATGAAAAACACTGTTTACTATTATTAATAATAAATCCTTTGTTTCTATGACAAGCAGGTCAGTTAAGTGTTTAAGATAAATTCAATGACAGTAAATATCCAGCTCTCTGTTATAGAGAATTGGCGTACGTTTCACCGAGAACTAACCTTTCCTTCTTGAGCATGTATGGAAATATCTTCTTATTTGTTTTTGCTTCATGGTTTCTCAAACGGACACATGACTTGCAGACCTTTCAAAATTCCTATAATTTCCTTGTAGTGTTGACAAAGTGAAACAATTCATTTATCGAATCAAATGCAATTGAAGGTTTAGTTACATTTTAACACAAAGGCTTCCCTCCAGGCTCTAGACACCACACATCTTCCTTTTTTCTAAAAGCCTTTATGTTACTGTGAACGACTTTTTCCCAGGAGCCAAATACAGTCATGCTGAAGCCCCATTCACAAGCATGCTTAATTTGAATGAAAACAACCAGATAATTTCCAATCATTTGACTTTTCCATAATGTAAGAATGTCTTCACTTCAGTAGCTACCTCATAAAGGGGTCCCATGTGCTCAACAACAGCCAATATCAGCCACTGAATGGCCCATGTCCCAATAGTCTTCACTAGTACCTTGTTTTCCTGACAACCGCACGCCACTGTCTTGTGTCTTCACACAATTCTTCCCTTGTTACCACTGGGCTCTCTCTCTTCAATTCCTACTTCTCCCCGCCCCCTGATGGCAGGTAGAAATGAGTCATAAACAGACACCACTCACTGTGGCCAGCTGCTGTTTTACTGGGTGCTTCTGACACAGTCCGCTCTGGCTCAGTGGCAGCTCCCTTAAAATGAAAAAAAAGAGAGGAAACACAGCGCTTACTCTGCTGAAGCCTTCTTTGTTTCATCTGCATCATTTCAGGAAAGTTTTGCACTAAAAAAAGGCACCCATACAATGATTTGGCCGGTTTGGCAACAAGTACCATTTAGGAATTTGTCTCTATTAGATCATTCAATTCATATATTGAAAAGCTCCAGCCAGTTTGGCTGCCGCTACCTTGGCTTTATAAGGTCACAATGAAATACTTCCTCTGTTCTTGTTGTTTTTATTACAGTTTTAGCTAATGTGAGCACCTAAAATATGCATTTCTTTAAGTTTATGTGATCTTTCTGTGTGTGTGAATATTCTGTCACTTCTGAATTCCTGCTGAGTATTTTCATTTTAAGTATGATTTAGGACAAATGCTTTGTTTCTAGAGAGAGACAGATACGTAGGGATGATATCGTTTTGGAGGCCAACCCCAAAGTTGTAGAGTTGTATGACTTCCCTTTACCTCCGCTAAGCTAAATGTGGCTAATGTTTGACGTGATGATGTTCCGTCTCATTTAGTCCTTTGTTAGCAACGGCTGTTTTTAAGACACATAGAAGCTTAAGACATTCACAAATAGAGTTTTTATTTTCATGTCATAGAACAAAACGGGAGAATCTCTTCAGCTTTTGTAAACCACAAATATTTTGTTAGTCTTTGAGACGAGGGAATCAGAAGCGGTAAAATACAAACAAAGCTCCTGGTTTTGGGATTCATTCATACACCACTCTATTTATTTATATATTGGCCTACAGCACTCGACTGTTAATAATGTGTATATCGGTGATGCATTTGAACACTTTAGGATGTTTTATATAAGTCATCTAATATAATGGTGATAATATATCAGTGATTAAATTAGGAAACACTTTTGGACAAGATAAGTGTTTTAAACAATGTAAGTTAAATATCTTATATATTAAAATAATAATATTCTGAGTCTTAGTTTTGGAGGATTTAAAGAAAACATCATTAACACTGGGGAGGGGCTAAACTATGTTTCAACCCTCCTGAACGCATTAATCATTTATGTAAAGTCCCTTTCCAAGCAGAAAAATGGTTTGTGTCCTTCCAACTTTACTTTTGTGCGAAATGATTATAACGAAATAATTGCTCCTCTGTGTAAAAATTGACACATGCACGATGTTGTCAATTTTCAGTGTAGTTTGAGTTGGATTTGATGTGCAGGCAATAATACATGTTATTACTCAATATTAAATTAGGAAGCGGTGGGAAGAATCTTCACCAAAGCCAATAAGCATTCTTATAGCTTAAACATCAAAAGTATAAATCCAAAATGACAAGAAAGCATGTGTTTTAAACACTGATGTCAAGGCCACACTGTTTTGGTTTCTCTTGTTTTGACCAGACAATCTTGAGATAGTATTTTTGAAAAGACATTTAAATTTCCCTTCTTCTGATTTTGTTCAGCTTTCTTTCCAGACAACTGTTGTTTTGCATATTACATCCTAAAACATGTCAAATACAGACTTGACTGTTTGATCATTCACTGTGCAAAAACCTTATCCTTTAAATAATATGCAGGGTGTTTATTTTTGCTATTATGCTAATGTTCAGGTTCATATTTGTATTTTCTGCATTATACTGTGACATGTTTCCATGCTTTAATGTTCAAAAGTGCTTTATTTTTCTCATACTGCATGTGCTGCATACCTCTTTTCACCCTCTGTCTGAAACCAGGAGCCCATGCTCTCATTGGTTAGCTGGCCAGCTCTTGGTGATTAGTCAACCACTTGAGAGATGTCCCTTATCACTTACAAGGGAGGCGTGTGGCGTGTGGTGCAGTGAGTTGTGTGTTGGTGTTGGGATCAGGGGAGCACAGGTTCAAACCCCACTGCAGTCAGCATGTCGTTGTGTCCCTGGGCAAAACACTTCACCCCAAATTGCTCCTGTGGGGATTGTCCACCACATTGAAGTCGCTTTGGATAAAAGCATCTAACAAGTATGATGTGATGTACAATGTGTTGCCAATCGAAGCGCAAGTATTACATAGTGATGTCCCCATGTTAAGGAAGTAAACAAAGAAGTCCAATGGATGCTTATCAGGCAGGGGGGGAGTGTGTTGTAGAGAAACTCCCTCTGGAGGAAACACAGGGATGTTAGCCTTTGCAGACCATGCACAAAAGTCTATGACACACAACAGGAAAGGGAAAACTCCAAAAGCTCAATAGGGCCCCTTTAATATTGAGATCGTCTATCTGTATTAAGCCTTTGATTTGTATAACGGTTGCTAATATAAGTCTCAGATATTCAGGAGTGTTTGTGGAGTGCATATTAAAATCTGCAAACCCAACAATCCTGGAGCCGCATTAAGGCCTGAACTATGCACAAACAATGTTTTTTAAAGGGTTTTGTGCCAACTTGCTTATCCATCCCCTTAGAGAAAAGCAAAGTCAAACACAACATTGCAGCGATTTGGGAAAATCTGCAGGGGGTGATGGAAACAAACAATAAAGTAATTCAGAGGGATGGATCCAGGCAATTTCCTGCTGGACACTGAGTAATATCTTGAGTATCAGCTATCTTAATCCTATGATGCTTGCAGACAAACTCACGCCAAACAAACAAATGAAGGCTACTTTCTTTAACTTTATTAAATAACTGTGGCCATTACACAGCTCATTACACACAGTGGGATCGATAAGCATGGCTCCAAATGGAAAGAGGGGCTGTGCAGAATGTACGCATGGGGCACAAACTTCATTATTGAAATCCTCTGACGTGGCAATGTGGTTTTACAGTTGCTCTATTAACCTGCTTTTATGCACAACAAACAGGTAAGCGATAAGACACAGATTTTAAGTTTAAATAGTCAAATATTTAGGAAGTGGATTAGTCGAGCACCATCAAAGCTGTTGGTACATATTTTATTTTCAACATAAAAATGTTTTCTGGTGATTTAAGATGTATATGCAATCATCAGAATAAGAACATTGTATTCATTGTGGGGGTAATTGGGTTTTGTGACAGTTACACTATTTGATAATGAACAATAAAAGTGGTGTATGAGAGTATTAAGAATGATGAATTGCACAAAAAGGAGTTGTCAGTTTTGCTGTTGGAAGCATTACATCCAAAATAAAAATAAATAGAAAATATTGCAACAGAATGTAGAATCCTAAAGAAAAACATAATTTATTCCAAACTATTAAGCAGTATAGATGCGTCAGTGAAAATATATTTATATAAATGTATAATATAACAATGTATTTGAGTTAGGGCATATATACAGTTCACAGTGCTTCAGATTTAAGGAGTTGATTCACCCAATTATCCGATTATTGAGGCGAATAGAATATTTCTTTAACAAAATTCAAAAACAACATCTCTGTCCAGAAACTGTTCCGTTGACAAAGCCACATTCAGACCACATGGCCAATAGTTTCCATACCCAACCTTACAAATCCCAATGTATCCCCCTGCAAACAAGATATAATGTGTGTCTTTTTCAGGTGCTTGGAGGGCGGGTTTTATTACTTTTGGATCGAGCAAGTTTAGCTGTTTCCCCAAGTTTCGGCAAGAAAGGAAATGAGCACATTTCCCAAAGACGTCAAACTGCTCCATTAAAGCCAAGGCAATGTGATTACTGCAAACCGATTGTTGTGTGTCAGATGTATGGATACAGTTCACGGTGGTCTGCTCTCTAACATAACTAGGACTTGGCGATGCTTCTGCAACTTTGTAATCTCCTCCTGCCAATGTGCTTTTCAGTCAACCCAACCAACATTGTGACTGAAACTAATGATTTGTTCCCAGCAACTCCCAGAATCCCCAGCCAGGCGAGAAAAAAAGGAGGTTTGGGCTATCAAAAAACGCATATCTGTCTCTTTAAATCAAAGCAGTTGGCACACCCCATACACAGGATTAACACAGGGATGCTGTCAAGACCACCAACACATGTCAGCATGCTAAACAGTTATCCTTCATGTTTGTCTTGCAGAAAATACTCGTGGCCTTAATGGGATCAACTCAAAGGGCGTTGGATTGATGGGCCAAATATTCCATGAACAACCTCAGCTCTCCAGTTCCCTGAAAGCTTTCTTGGTCAACAACTGAATCCAAAAGAGAGGGAGAGAAAAGTACACTGCCAGAGACACCCACCACTGGCCTTGCACTAATATCTGTCAAAAAATAAATCAATAAGACCTGAAGATGAACGACTCGCCGCTGCATGTTGCAAAGCCAAGCATCCCCGTTTCGAATCAGGATTCCAAGGATCTCATATGAATTTCAATGATTCTTTTTCTACACTTTTTAGATATGCATCACCTCGTCCCGAGTGTGTGTCAGGTTATAAATCAGCAGCCAACACTCCTGACTCGGAGCCCAGTGCTAACTTCAGCACTGTCACATTGCAGATGGCGATGGGATGAAGGTTATTGACCGACGAGAAAGCAACTTTAAAAAGATCTTCCAGTGATCACCCAATGGCACCAAACATGGCAGAACATCTGCCCGACATATGTCTGCTGCTGCATAAACAAGGAGTGACTTGTACTCTCACACATTATTACAGAAGGCACACAGGGGAGTCCATCAATATTACCTCATTCACACCAACGCAACTCCGGTCCAAGCTCCGTGCTAGAGCTTTTCAGGTTCAGAACCGGTTCTTCAGTTTAGTTCCGGCTCTTTTCACACCGCCCAGAGTCCGACTGGTGCTGCGTCATTGCGTCATCGTTTGCGTCATGACGTAACCGTTTGTGTGCCTGCTTCATAACGCAAAACCACGGTCTCTTCAGTGGACCACTGCTGCTTGTTAAGTTTCTCCATCGTTGTGTACAAACTGGATAAAACGCAGGCTTTTTGTTGTTGTTCAGGAGTTGATCCCGCCCCTGCCCCTGCCCCCGCCTCGACATAAGCATGACGTATGCGGTGCTTTTGCTCTAGCCGGACAATTTGTTGGTGCTTGAAACGAACCGGATTCCGGAGATAATCAGCTCACGGCATATAGGTGTGTAAGCAGGGGTAAAGTGCTATTTTTACAAGTGGGGAGTGGACCTCACGTCCTCTAGGAGGGTCCTCACCTCCTCTAGTGGGGTCCAGGGGCATGCTCCCCCAGGAAGATTTTTTTTAAATATTGAAGTTAAAAGCATCAATCTGGTGCACTTTGAGAGCAACATTAAGAGATCTATGGATACATCTCTCATCACCCATATGAAACAGAACTGTAAACAGATTTTCTATTTCTTCATAGACATTTTACAAATCACCCCCCTTTTAAAACAAACCGTTTGAGACCCACTGAGATAACTAGACTAAAGTTAACTATCTAAACACTGAGAGTCCTTTACTTCACCTGAGCTGAGGTTATCTGAGACTCTCCGTCTGACATGAGAGAGTTCTCCCTCCACCTTGTTGTTGAAAAAGCTCCTTATACCCGTTAGCTTGGCTAGCTAGCACCAGATGCTAACCACAATGATCTCCGGTAGATACCCACCGGTGCGCAAGCTCTCTCTCTCTCGCTCGCGCACGCACACAAAATGGCTCGTGCCACACACACACACACACACACACACACACACACACACACACACACACACACACACACACACACACACACACACACACACACACACACACACACACACACACACACACACACACACACACACACACACACAGAGCAGGGCTTGAATGAAACACAGAGACCAAGAAGTAAGCTACTTGTACTCACAAGGCCTATTATGTCCTTTCATTTCATTTCAAACCTTTATTTAGACAGATAGGCCCCTTGAGATCATGGATCTCTTTTACAAGGGAGACCTGCATCAATTTAGTTCCACATGAAACATAAAAACAACATAAAAACAAACAATAGAGGACATCATAATTACATATTCACCAACACTTACAAACACCCATAGTGTCAGAAAGCATCTCGTGCAGACGTGCCTTAAAAACATTCAGAGAAATAAAATTGCTCAATTTCAATTTGGACTGTAGGCTGTTCCAAGCAAGTGGAGCTGCGCACATAAAAGCCGTCTTACCTAAGACAGTCCTCACTCTTGGCACATCTAACAAGACCACATCCTGCGATCTCAGACCATAGCTGCCCGCAACTTTCTGCTTTACCAGAGAACAGATGTAATACGGGAGTTTGCCCAACATAGCTTTATAAATAAAAGTGTACCAGTGACTGAGCCTCCGTACAGAGAGTGATGGTAAACCTGCCTTGGTATACAGTGTACAGTGATGTGTCAGCGCTTTACAATTTGTGACAAATCTCAGAGCACTGTGATACGCAGCATCCAATTTGCTCAGGTAATTGGCAGGTGCATTCATATACAACAAATCACCATAGTCCAGCACAGGTAAAAAGGTCACGGTGACTAGCCTTATGTGCAGAATCCCTCTCACTTTCAGGTGGTTTTGATTGGACGTTTAAGGACTAAAAAACGATAATTTGTTCTCTTTGCTGTTAGCAAATCATTTGGCGCTCTAGCTAACAGGAAGTCACTCAAGTGTCAAAAGTAATTTAGCCTATGGGTAGGTCAAAAATCGAATGGGTGCTGGCCATTGGCCTAACCTGTGTTGGGTTTATGTTTTTGGTCAAACATTTGTTTGTTTCACATTTGCATTGATGTAATCAATAATTTTTCTAATTTAATTTAATAAATAATATATATATATATATATATATAATTAAAAAAATATATATTTTTATTTTATTTGGGGTGCTTAGAGGGTGCTTTGGCAATCCTGGGGGGTGCTTCAGCACCCCCTAACTCCCCCCTGGCGCCGCCCCTGGCTGCTCCGCTGCGGTGTGAACAGGAAAACCCGGTGCTTTTCAAGCTCCAGCTCCGAACCGGCCATGAAACACCGTTGGTGTGAATGAGGTATCACATTGACCCCTCTAATGCTTCCTAGCTCTTCTCGTAATGCACAACTTCACTTTTCTTCTGCAATTTTCTTTCAAAGCAAGGCAGAGAACATAGTGCAATCTCCAAATGTACAGTCACGAAAAAAAAGATAAATGGTAAATTACTGTTTTTTGGAAGGGATTTGAGTATTCCTCTTCCTGTGAACTTAAAATGTGTGTAATCGTTTATGTAGCTAATTGGAGGCCTTTGAATAAAACCATGGAAAGACAGAGCAGTTGAACATAAGCCATGACTTCTTTGTATGTCAAACCTCAGCTTGGACCCCCTGAGAGGTTGTTGAAGAGATTTATTAATCAAGTTGGAATCATGCAAAACATAGTGCTGCAATGAAGGAACTTCAACAGCTGCTGCAATTTAGAATGGAGATGATGTGATTCTTGGATAGGAGACGGAAAGAAATCTCAATATTTGGCTCCGAGGTGTCAACATTGTCACTTCGCTGCCAAATACTCTCTTAGAGATCACAGTTTCAATTGAATAAGACTGCATGAGGGTTATGCAAGATTAGGTGCAAATATGAAATCCTTTTACTGTAATAAATTCCAGGAGGAGCACTGAAATGTGTTCATGTGGAAATCAATGCTCATCACAGCTTGTAGGGATGAGTTTATCACATTCTACTTGTCAATGCCATCACCTACAAGGAACTTCTTTGAAGTAATTTCATGCATGGTGAGGTTCAAACCTTGTTGAATTCAATGAGAATTTGCTATTAACCCAATCTCGCTATACCTAATACACTACATGCGGTAATACTCCAATCCACGAGCGATCGCGCCACTACCCGGGTGTCAGGGGAGCAAAACATCCTATGCTCCGTACCATGTGAGCAGCATCAATAACCAGCGTGGTGCTGCTCCGACACAGGGCTGAATATTGTTCTTGGCACGGAAGCCGAGAGAGACAAGGGCAGGTTGGTTAGGAAGTCTAATTGTGTGATGTGCCATAATTTCCCGCTCAGGGCCTCTCACTCAGGATATGGGCGAGGTCAAAGGTGCAATACAGGGACTACATCAGAGGCAAAGCGTGTCGGAGTCATCTGTACGGAGTTATTCGCAGCGAGGTGAAAGCAACTTGCTCAGACAGGGGACCTAATCAGATTTCAAAGCAAACACAGTGCCGCGCGGCTCCAGAAGGCTGAATCCAAACATTGGCGCTAATTGCATCTGTCTTCATTTTCCGCAACTGACTGTACAACACCAACGAGAAAGAAAACCTATGGAACAAGAACTATTTGGAAAACCGCAGAGAGCACCTCAGACGCCTCAATTTTCAGTCCATAGCTGTTCATTTTAGAGATTGCCAACTCTGATTGCTTCTGTCATAAATCTAAATATAATTCCTGTGAAGTGTTTCTACTGGAATATTTCTTCCTAGTTTTCATACATGGAGACCGAAAGGGAAAATATATATATGCTCGTCCTGTGTGCCATATGAGGGGGCTATCTGCATGGAAACCTACGTAGGCACCAGTCAAGTCATACAATTTGGGTTTTCAGATGGCCCCAATTCATCTCCCATTTTGGGACATTTCTGTACAAGAAGGCTGCTCCAAGTTAAACAGGCGCCTTATGTGAAGAGGTTTGTTTTCACCACCACATCCAGCTGCAGCTCAAAGTTACATACAGCTTGTTCACAGAGCACTTTCCGCATCATGTCCCTGAAATCCCAAGGGTCACACCCACTGTAATAAATGGTGTTTATTGCAGGTCACTGCTAGGCCCCCTGGCCTTCAGTGGCACCTTGGCAGACAAGGGGGAAGCCCTCTGCCCCAGAGGACAGTGTGCCATTGTTTTAATGTGGTTCCTTTGGTATTTCGGCTCCCAACCACAAATTAACCGACTGCCATGTGCCGACTTGAAAATTACAAGTGCACCCAAAGCCAAAGCTTATTCGTAACCTGTACATAGTGTTATTATTTGCATCCCTGACAGAGATGATGTGTGCAAACAAGTACACGTCCCATCCGGGACATGTTATTTACAATATCAGAGAAGTAGATCTTTCAATTGACTTGTCCGGCGGACAAGTGAAGTTTTTCGCCCCGATTTATTGACAAATTGATAAATTCAGTTTACAAAAGGCAGAACTCATTCGCAAATTGTCCGTGTCCGCCATTGTTCGTTTAGAAATGTTAGGTTCGATTCTGCTTGTCGATTCTTAAGGAAATGCATCTCGCCGCTTTCTGTACAGTTAGACGGGGGCGGGGCGGGAAGTGTAGCACAGTGGCAGGGTTGGGAAGCAAAACTCGGTTCCGAGTAGGAACAAATAACAAATGTCCGGTACCGGGATTAAGAGTTGTGAGGACAGGAGGCGAGGCTGAGCCTCGCGGACCGCAGCTCTCTCTCTCTTTGCTCCGTATCAGCTGATCGCTGCACGGTGCAGCTCAGCGTCTCTCTCTCTTTCTACACACAGCGGATCCGCTGCCCGTTTAACAGCCTCATCTTTGTCAAACTTTCTTATGTTCCTTCTCCAACACGTAATGATTATTATTATTAAGCGTTTTAGCTTCTGTGTTGTTAATATTGACCACCATTTCCTTTATGAAGTGAAGCAGCCTCCCTATCTGTCCTCACATCCCCGGACCCCCAGACTCGGAGGAGCACAGGGATGTCAGTATTGTTTATGAAGCAGGGTATAGAAAGTACATTATTGAAATGCTATTTATACTATTTATTTACTTTTACAAACAGTGAGTAGCTGGGCAGCTGCAGCATGTGTATTGCAGGACATGTGTAAGCGTCTTTGAATTGTAGAAAAGTGCTAGGCCTATAGTGTTACGATCTCAGGCACTTAGGATGTTGGACCCAATTGCAGACAGGGAGACAGAGGTAAAGTATTGTAAGATACTTTATTTTTCCAAAAACACGATGAACAAAAAAAAGGTCACTAACTATTCTCAGGATGAGATGACAAAATTAGACCAAAAGGACAATCGCTCACGTAGTGAGGAACAAAACTATTCTTGAGCACAACAAAGCATAGACCTGATCATGACAAGAGACAATACGAACTGACACTGAACACTGGGAGACAGGGGAATTTAAACACAGGGTAACTAGACACAGGTGGGAACAATCAGGGGCGGGGCTGACACTGATGAGCACAGGAGAAACACAAGGAGTGACAGGTGAAAGCAATCAGGAAATTAGACACACCAGGGAAACTAACGACAGACATGAAAACACAGGGAAAAGAGCCCAGACAATATACAGGGAGGAAACATGACAAGGAGAACGGCAAAACACCCACACCTAGACATAGAAACGTGACAGACAAAATAATCCTGACAGAACCCTCCCCCTCAAGGGACGGATACTAGACTTACCTAAAAAAAAAAATCCAAAACGTCCAGCAGGGTGGGTGGAGGGGGTCCGGAGGACGGGCCTTGACTGACAGCCCAGGGCACGGCAGAGGACCAGGAAGGGGTCTCGGGCGGACGGCATGGGGGCAAGGCAGAGTTCAAAAAGGGGAACTCGGGCGGACGGCCGGGGGCAAGGCAGAGTTCGAGGAGGGGGTCTCGGGCGGACGGCCCGGGGGCAAGGCAGAGTTAAAAAAGAGGGTCTCGGGCGGACGGCCCGGGGGCAAGGCAGAGTTCGAGGAGGGGCGAAGACCACAGCTCTCAGGGGACCGGGCAGGAGCTGGTGTTGACCGGACAGTAACCAGAGCCGGTGGAACAGGTGTCGGCAAGATTCCCCACGGAAGAGGACAAGGAGTTGGCAGGACCCCCGGCAGGAGAGTAGTCGGTGGGACCTCCAACAGCACAGGATATAGGATTGGCAGGACCCCCGGCAGAAGAGTAGTCGGCAGAGCCTCCAACGGCACAGGACACGGGGTTGGCAGGACCCCCGGTAGAAGAGTAGTCGGCGGGGCCTCCAACGGAACAGGACACAGGGTTGGCAGCACCCCTGGCAGAAGAGTAGTCGGCAGAGCCTCCAACGGAACAGGACATAGGGTTGGCAGGACCCCCGGCAGAAGAGTAGTCGGCGGGGCATCCAACGGGACAGGACATAGGGTTGGCAGGACCCCCAGCGGAACCTCAAACGATACTTGAGTAGGGGCTTGAGTGGGAAGTCGAGAGAGGGCTTGAGATGGACCTCGAGAGGTGACTTGAACGGGAACTCGAGAGGAGACTTGAACGGGAACTCGAGAAGAGACCAGAGAGGGAACTCGAGAGGAGACCTGAGAGGGAACTCGAGAAGAGACCAGAGAGGGAACTCGAGAGGTGACTCAAGAGGTGACTTGAAAGGGGACTCGAGATGGGACTCGAGGGGTGACTTGAAAGAGGACTCGAGATGGGACTTGAAAGGGGACTCGAGAGGGAACTGGAGGGGTGACTTGAAAGGGGACTCGAGAGGGAACTGGAGGGGTGACTTGAAAGGGGACTCGAGAGGGAACTGGAGGGGTGACTTGAAAGGGGACTCGAGAGAGGGCTTGAGAGGGAACTGGAGAGGGGACCGGAGAGGGGACTTGTGTCGGTGTGTACGCCGACAGGACACGGGGAGCTGGCGTCGGCTGGAGAGCCAACAGGAGACGAGGTGCTGGAGTCGGCTGGTATGCCGACAGGACACGGGGAGCTGGCGTCGGCTGGAGAGCCAGCAGGAGACGAGGTGCTGGAGTCGGGCCGGTATGCCGACAGGACTCGGTGGCTGGTGCTGGCTGGAGAGCCAACAGGAGACGAGGTGCTGGAGTCGGTCGGTATGCTGACAGGACTCGGGGAGCTGGCGTCGGCCGATGAGTCAACAGGTGACGAGGAGCTGGAGTCGGGACCATGACTGCTGGGGCCGGTACTTGAGCCGGAACCATGGCTGGAACTGGGGCCGGAACCATGGCTGTATGGGCCAGCTCTGGTGCAGGGACCATGGCTGCATGGGCCGGTTCTGGAGCCGGAAACATGGCTGTAAGATCCGGAGCTGAAGCCTGGATCATGGCTGTGTGGGCCGGTTTTGGAGCCGGAAACATGGCTGTAAGGTCCGGTTCTGGAGCAGGGACCATGGCTGCTGGGGCCGGCACTGGAGCCGGAACCATGGCTGCTGTGCAAGGAACCGGAACACGGATCCATGGCTGTGTGGGATGGTACTGGAGCACGGTACCATGTCTATGTGGGATGGTACTGGAGCATGGAACCATGGCTGCTGGGGCCGGCACTGGAGCCGGAATCATAGCTCTTGGGGCTCGGGCTGCTAGCCTGGACTTGCGACTCCTTCTCTTAGAAGCCGCCTGAAGGCTCCGTGGACCTCCAAAGGCCAGACGAGTTCCAGAAAACGACTCCTGGACAGGAGCAGGAACAGAAGCATGGGTTGACCCCAGACGGAACACACGAGACGTCTGCAGTCAGCAGGCTGGAAATCACACATCCAGAGTAAGTTCAACATCCAGCCAGGTACGAAGTTCACCAAGTCTGGTTTCTCCATAGCCAACCGGTGCGCCTCTACCAGAGCGGCCTCCCTCTGCAGAACACTGGACGCTCCCTTCCACCAATCATAGCAGCAAGCCAAATAAAAGGAAAACTGTTGTAGCTCAACCTCAAAAGGATCATCTGCTGGGTCCATTTCTGGTCAGTTCGTTCTGTTACGATCTCAGGCACTTAGGATGTTGGACCCAATTGCAGACAGGGAGACAGAGGTAAAGTATTGGTAAAATACTTTATTTTTCCAAAAAACACGATGAACAAAAAAAGGTCACTAACTAATCTCAGGATGAGATGACAAAAAATGAGACCAAAAGGAAAATCGCTCGTAGTGAGGAACAAAACTATTCTTGAGCACAAAAAAGCATAGACCTGACCATGACAAGAGACAATACGAACTGACACTGAACACTGGGAGACAGGGGAATTTAAACACAGGGTAACTAGACACAGGTGGGAACAATCAGGGGCGGGGCTGACACTGATGAGCACAGGAGAAACACAAGGAATGACAGGTGAAAGCAATCAGGAAATTAGACACACCAGGGAAACTAACGACAGACATGAAAACACAGGGAAAAGAGACCAGACAATATATAGGGAGGAAACATGACAAGGAGAATGGAAAAACACCCACACCTAGACATAGAAACGTGACATGACAAAATAATCCTGACATATAGGCTATAAATATAATAATAATAATAATAATAATAATAATAACTTTATTTGTATAGCACCTTTCATACAGGGGATTGCAGTTCAAAGTGCTTTACATCAGTACAAAATAAGACATAAAATCAGTGTAAAACAAGCAGCAAGAGCAAAGCATAAAGTGGGATAAAATAATTAAAAATAAAAACATGGGGAATAAAACATAGAGATATAGTGCAATGTCAATCACAGAGAATAGTGCAGTATAATAGTGCTTTGGTAAAGAGAGGTTTTAAGCTGCCTTTTAAAAATGTCTAACGTATTAGCTTCCCTAATATTGTTGGGTAACGTGTTCCACAGTTTTGGGGCGTAGTTTACAAAGGCTGCATCACCGATCTTCTTATGACTCTTTCTGGTGACCTCTAATAGACCTGCATCTGATGATCGCAGTGTTCTGGCAGGTGTGTAGTTCATTAGAGAGTCAGCAATGTAGCTGGGTCCTTGTCCATTAGAGCTTTGTATATGAGGAGAAGCACCTTAAAATCAATTCTAAAAGTTACAGGAAGCCAGTGTAGAGTAGCTAAGACAGGACTAACGTGTTCCCTCCTTTTGGTATTCGTTAGTAGTCTAGCTGCAGAGTTTTGAATGAGCTAGAGTCTTCCAATAGCTTTCTTGGGGAGACCAGTGAATAGTGCATTGCAGTAGTCTAGTCGGCTATATATAAAAGCATGAATTAGCTTCTCTGTATCATTGTGATTTATGAATGGTCTTACCTTCGCTATGTTTCTGAGATGAAAGAAAGCTATTTTGGTCACTTTGTTTAAATGGACGTTGACGTTCAAATCTGAGTCCAGGATGACACCGAGACTTGTCACCTCCAGTTTAATCCAAGTGGTTAAACTTCCTAGATTATTTGTTAGCATCTCTCTTTTTGAGATAATAATAATTTATTATTATTATTATTAGGCCTATGTGTTGGAGATGTGTGGATGGACTCTGTCTCACAGGCAGGTTGCAGTGTAACATCAGAGGAGACTGGGCCAATTGTACATTCTCAAACTGCACTACTTCGAACTAACTAAATTACTAAAAATTTATTCGGACAAGTAAATTGCCAAACTCACTTGTCCATGGACAAGTACTCTCTAAAAACTTTTTCTCACACTGAATGACATTTCATTATTTCCTTGTGCACTTGCTCATTATTGATGAAGCTATATTACAGTGTCAGTGTCCTTGAGAGGGATAACAACCTCTCCTTGTTGTCCTGTCACTATATCACATCGACAAAGTATGCATGGTACTGGATATGACATCAGATCTCGGAAATGTCTATGTAAGCAGGTTTCTTCTGAGTCCACATCAACAAGTGTGTAATGTGGTAAGAGAGAAGTGTGTAAGCAAGCATACACAGCAAGGGGATGAGATTTACAGAGGCTCCTGGGGGAAATCAGGATATAATGTTCAGTTGTGCGTGGAAAGCACATTTGATGTTTTCTATGCAACTGATAGATTAGGCTCAGCAGACTGTCCTATCTAATACTTAGGTGGATTAAATACAATTGGAAATGGAGCATGAGAGGAACATCATCTGGATTGTACATATCTGCTAACCATCACACTGCATTAGGAAAATGTAGGTTTGCAGCATATTGAACTTACATTAGCCCTGTGCTTAAACCAGAAAATGTGCTATTTGAGCCTGAAAGTCAAAATCACCAGTTTTTAACCCGAATGCAAAAAGTGTCAATATATCAATAATCAAATCAGTGTGTACGCTTTATAAATCAATCGATCAGTCATACCATTATAGAATAGGACACTATGTTCGTTGCAAATACAAATAGTATTCATTACAATATTGCTGTTTTGTTCTAAATTGTGTAATTTAAAAAAATGTTTTTATCTTAAATTAGTTGGCTTCTTATTAAGCTCATCTTGGCTCTTTTCTGTTGTAATAAATGTAAATGTCCCCTCTGTGGGACAAATAAAGGTATTCTGATTCTGACATTAGTAAAATCTTTAAAAAAAATTGTAAAATAACAGGACACACTGAATATAAAAGTTTAAACGATGAGCTATAGCATTTCAACTATAAAGAAAGAATAAACATTACTACACTTAAAGGTAGTATTAATAATAATAATAATAATAATAATAATAATAATAATAAAAAACATATAATAATAATATTACAGTAAAATCAAATACAAAATAATAATAATTGTATGTGAGCCTTCTTGATACAAACACCTTTGAATAAATTGAAGGAATTGTGTCTCTATAAAAATAGGATGCTCCTAGTAAAATAAAAAAACATAAACAAAAACATCATCATACTCAAAATAAATGAGAATTGTTTTACCTCAATATAAATTGTCCTGTCCCCTGCTGGTAAACCATGACGTAGGCACGGCGTCTGTTGTCAAAAGAGAAAAGATGGCGTCTGTATCAGAAATGTACGATGTGGGCTGGGAAGGTAAGACTCACAAATAAAATACATTCTCTTCAAATGTCATTGAGACATGCATATCTATTTATGAAAGCATTCGGTGTTTACTTGGTATTCTTCTTTCGAAGAAAAATACTGAACATACGAGCTAACAAGTCGGCGTGTAAAGAGTTAGCTTATGCTATTAGCAAGAATAGCTAATGCATCGGGTTTATCCGTACAGTAGACCCATACTGCACAGCTTAATCTCCGTCACTTATAACTAAGTTGTAGACGGTGCCAAAGTACCGTTCAATATCACGAAGAAAGCGGGGTATTTCTGTTTCCAGCTGACTACCTTACTACATAACATATAGCATGCTAGCCAGTCATGCCTCAGGCTAACGTGAGCTATAAGTAAGCTAACGTCAAGTCGCAATAGATTTCTGGTTCTGAGAAACACGTATAGAATTGTAATAACAACACAATTGTAATTAAAGTGCAATTGTATACTCTTGCTTCAGCCTGGTAACAAAAAGATAACCGTTGTGGTTAGAACGTGTATTTGATTATCTACTTGTCCGATGAATTGAACTAAATGTATGGATTGTCGGTGTTGGGGTGTCTGACTTGCTTCAGTTATTTCAGATCCACAACATTCTGATGACGGATACATCAATTAAAAATACATCAATCCACACTTTAGCATGTTTTACTTTTCATCCTTAGTCGTGGATTGCACTGTTCCAGTGTTCAATGGCAAGACAATTTCATGATGAAGATTGCAACTCAATACAATTTGACAGTTTTTGCTTTAACAACTTTGTCCACAGAGATGAGAGACAAGCTGCGCAAATGGAGAGAAGATAACTGCAGAAATAGTGAACAAATTGTTGACGTTGGTGAAGAGTTGATCAGTGATCATGGATCTAAACTGGGAGATGACAGTAAGTGTCTTAAGACTAAATACAATATAAATCAGTACATAATGTTACGCCACTCCTACTCCACAGTTGTTACGCCACTCCTACTCCAAAATCGTCTATAAAGTTCATTATTATTTCAAGATGAAGCATTTTAAAGATATAAGCCATCAAGCTGACAATGCCCCCCTACATGAGTTTAACACTTATCAAATGACTGTTGACATACTAAATGAGAAAATAAGATCAGTTGTTTTGGTAGTAACACAATGGACAGCTTGTAATCATTTCCTTTTGGCATTACTGACATCATATTATAAAAATAAGATGAGATACAATCTGCAGTTCTGTTCAAAGTTCAAAATCATGTTTGTGAGTGAGGAGCTTCTTCTTTGTGGTATCAAAAACCTCTGCGTTTCTCACTGTTATAACATCAAGGCAAATGTTATTGACTGCGGGTTTATCTGTACAATATGATTGCTCTAAATGGGTGATTTCCTGCTAGCTGGATTTCTTTCCTCTCCTCTAGTGGTATATAAGTTTCTATTGGATACATTTCCATAACAGGATCTTGGGTTTCATGTGATGTGGAAAACACAGATAGACACAGCCATGGTTGAAAAGCTAAGTTCAAAAATACAACATCGCTTACATTAGACATATATTTAGGAGATTTGAGAGCGGAAAGGTAAAATACTTAACTTGGAAAAACAGTTCACTTTTTTTAAAGTTGCTTTCGTGTTTCAGATGATGAATAGGCAGTGATGCAAAGCAATTGAGAATGAGATAATCTTTAAAAGCAGTAAATAACTGAATGTCCCAGACATGGTATTACATTACATGTTACTTGTTAGATGCTTTTATCCAAAGCGACTTCAGTGTTTCCCCTAGGATGGAGTCATAGCAGTGGTACTAAGGCACGTGGGCCCAGCATAATGTGAGCGCGGAGCGCGTGGAATTTTTTAGTGTGTGCACCGGTGTGCACGTGCGAAGTGCACCCCGCCAATTTGTTTCTATGTGTCTGCCAGCACAAGAAAGGCTCTTCAAGCCTAGTACCAGGGCCGGTTCTAGCCAATTTGCTGCCCTAGGCGAGATTTTATATATAAAGAATAAATGAAAAATCTCTACAAAAGACAAATACACTACAAAAACAGAAACTTATTGATATAGGTAATATATGTCAAAATGGCTTCAAATGTATTCAGTATTGTATGAACATGTTTGAATTGGGAGGTGGACGTCACATCCTCTAGGGGGGTCCGGGGGTATGCCCCCCCTGGAAGATTTTTTTTTTTTAACATTTTAAAGTAAAATGCTTCAATCTGGTGCACTTTGAGCACACAATTACTGGAGACCTGATATAGAGGGTACAACTCTAAAACACCCATATGAAAAAGATCGGTTTACATTTTAATAATCAAATAAGTATGTGAACATAACCAATAACCTACCATAGCCAATAACAAATAAATGTAACTTATTTTATTTTTGTTGTTCATTAATATCTTATTTTACCTAGTTAACATTTATTTATTCATGCATATTTTTGTATCTCTCCAACTTTAAACTATATTGTTGGTTTACTGTCCTATAGTATACATTGGAATGATTTCAAACCTGTTTTTATTTATCCTAATAATTATAAAGGAGTGCCTTGGAAATATGTGTTTACATAATTTGTAAACACATATTTGTTTGAGACCCACTGAGATAACTTAGACTAAAATTAACTATCTAAACACTCAGAGAGTCCTTTACCTCACTGAGCCTCTCAGTCTGAGAGGAGAGCTCTCCTCCACCCTGGTTGTAGAAACATCTACTTCTTATATCCATTAGCGCAGCTAGCACCAGATTCTAATAATAACAGCGCCGGTACCGGTGCGCCCTCTCTCTCTCTCTCTCTCTCTCTCTCTCTCTCTCTCTCTCTCTCTCTCTCCCTCGCTCCCACCCTCGCACGTTGGCTGTGAGCTGATAAGCCAACATCCCCCACTTTCATCACTTACAGCGCCCATCGTACAGGGCAAATGAAAAGTGTAACCGGGGTGAAAAGGGTGTTACATTTACTTAATTATGAATGTTGTTACATCAAGGCCGAAAATTAGGATGAGCACCAACGGTCAAACATTTTTTTCCCCCTCCCAGAGCTACCAGCGTAGCGCCCCCCAGATCTGGCGCCCTAGGCGACCGCCTATTCCGCCTATGCCAAAAATCGGCCCTGCCTAGTGGCAATGTCTCAAGATTTAGCAAAAATACACCTTTTTATTGAACATACAGTAACACAAATACTACAAATCAACATAACAAACAATCAAAAATGAAAAAGGGTCGCCACTTATTATTATTTTAATAAAAAAAAGAAAACGTTTTTTTTCTTTTTTGGTACCTGGCTGGTGCACCCTAACAGCGGCGCGCATATTTCAGCAGCGGCGCTGCGTCGCCACTGTTTGTATATAGGGGAAACACTGGACTTACATACTCAATACTGTGGGCAATCCCCACAGGAGCAATTTGGGGTGAAGTGTCAACGACATGCTGACTGCAGTGGGATTTGAACCTGTGCTCCCCTGATCCAAACACCAACGCTCTATCCACTGCGCCACACATGGTATAAGCACAGATACTGTTTCAAAGAAAGTCATTGGAATGGGAAAGGTTCACAGTACAGTATGCTGTGGATTTTTCTAGGGGAGTGACTTTTACGTACCATACACATATTAAAGGTCACGGTCTCCCTTACAACAGCACTGTCCTGCTGCAGTAGCTGTAAAACCTTCCCTTTTCCCCTACTCGGTATGATTCATACTGTCCTTTTAAAAGAGGAGAGTAAACACTTAACATGCCATGCTTTTATTGAAACCAGCTCTTAAATTGGCTGTGAATGAGATGGCAATTATCAAAACAAGCATTGGAATCATTAAAGCCATGAAAACTAGAGCCATTTGTTTGTTTTGGCATACATCTTTGGATTTTATTATTCTTTTCAATTAACAGAGGGTGTTCATTTAGAGTCGAACATGTCCCGTTAGCTTGTCGGAGCTGTCTGTCTAACATGTTGTATTCATTCTATTAATTGTCTCCTGCAGCCAGGCTATTAGTCAGAATGTTTATAATGTTACAGTTGAGCGAACGAAAAAACATTTCAATTAAAGTTTCATTTAGTCTTTATTGCTAACCACCAAGTGAAACATATTAAAGGAACAGTTGTGCCCGTTAATGATGATTTTTAACATGCCATGCTCTAAAAGTATATAAATTAGGGCTGTCAGTCGATTAAAATATTTAATCACGATGAATCGCATAATTGTCCATAGTTAATCGCGATTAATCGCAAATTAATCGCACATTTTTGATCTGTTCTAAATGTACCTTATAGGAATATTTTTCAAGTTTTTAATACTCTTATCAACATATGAGTGGACAAATATGCTTTATGCTAATGTTTAATATCATTTGAACAATGAGAAATATTCTCATGAATATTAAACACAACAACCTCTGAACATTACAAATATTCGCCTCAATTCAACCTGGAACCTCTCTCATTCAATACAAAGTGTGTGTGTGTGTGTGTGTGTGTGTGTGTGTGTGTGTGTGTGTGTGTGTGTGTGTGTGTGTGTGTGTGTGTGTGTGTGTGTGTGTGTGTGTGTGTGTGTGTGTGTGTGCGTGTGTGTGTGTGTGTGTGTGTGTGTGTGTGTGTGTGTGTGTGTGTGTGTGTGTGTGTGTGTGTGTGTGTGTGTGTGTGTGTGTGTGTGTGTGTGTGTGTGTGTGTGTGTGTGTGTGTGTGTGTGTGTGTGTGTGTGTGTGTGTGTGTGTGTGTGTGTGTGTGTGTGTGTGTGTGTGTGTGTGTGTGTGTGTGATCGATCGTTGGAGCTATGTGCAACTCAAGGCATATTATGCTCGAACGGGAGCTGCCTGGACGCTGCAATCATTTTGCACTATCCGTGCTGAGTGTGCTGACTTCACCTACAATGTCTCACTGTCTGGCTTCCTGCATAAAGTCAAGTGCTCGGCGCAGTTGTGGCGAAATGTCGCTCCTCTGTTTTCATTTAAACAGCTCCTTATATCCGTTAGCGCAGCTAGCTGGCACCAGATGCTAACAACAACAATGCACGTAAGGTCTCTCTCTCGCTCGCTCGGGCCACACATACACACACCCTCCCGGTCCTCCCGATGGCCAGTGGGTGCCTGCCGGTGAGCGTGGAAGTGTGGTCTGCCACAAGCGGGCGGCAGGAGCGGGGCTGTCAGCATCAGCTTGTAGATGGTATTTTAAACTCGATGCGCTCTGAAACTACGGGGCGGCCGAGGAAAAAAAATACACATGCGTTAATCGCGTTAAAATAATTAGTGGCGTTAATTTTTTTTTGCGTTATTAACGCGTTAACTTGACAGCCCTAATATAAATATAACAGTGGTGAAATGGTGGGAATAGCTTGAGATTGGTTTTATGAATACAAAAAAATAGGGATGTCCCGATCACCTTTTTTTGCTCCCGATCCGATTCCGATCATTTGATTTTGACAATCTGCCGATACCGATTTTTTCCGATCCGATCTTTATGCAATGCATTAAGAGAAAAAAAGGTAACAGATAACGGCTGGTCATCCAACGCGATGAATTCAGCTATCTTGGTTGTTATTTTTTTGGCCTTTTCACTGTTCTGGGGCAGTTTCTCTTTCCTTTTTAAAAGTGTCGGTTGTTTCAGTGCCTTTACTTGAGTGGCCGCTGTGTACTCATCGTGTTGTTGTTGGTGTTTGTTTCTCAGGTGGCGTATTAGATTGGTCGTGTTGAATGTAGCTCTGTTCTTTCCACCACGCGGAACCTCCGCCTTGCAAACATTGCATCTGGCTGTTACACTGCCTTAGCTTTCAATTTTATAATACTTCCAAACTCCTGACATTTTCTCTGTCCCGAGTCACCAGCTAAACGTAGCCTCTCGTTAGCTTACTGCTACTATTAGACACTGCGCCCACTCTGTTGCCAGATTTGAGAGAAATTAGCAACCAGGTCTATGAAAACAAGCCCAAAAGAAGCAACACATATATAATGTTGTGTAATTTTAAACAAAAACTAAGGCCTCAGGATGACTTTAAGACGTGAACATGGTCATTTTGTTTTGTAACATTAAATAAAATAATACAAATATTTTATAAAAAAAATAATAATTCCCGATCCCCGGTTTTTTTCTCCCGATTCCGATCTTTTGAAAATCAGATCGGGACATCTCTACAAAAAAACTACGTTGACTATAGGGCCTCTATTCGATAAGCCTAATGGAGTAGAAGGTAAAGAAAACCGACGTCTACAATTTGAATTATTGGTCAATAAAACCAACTACAGCAACACTACACATAACTAACATAGCAGGGTGTCTGCGGGGTCTTAAAAAGTATTAAAAGTTGATAAATCAATTTAGCGAAAATTAAGGCTATTAAACGGCATTTTCCAAGGTAATACATTTTGTAGCTTGTTTTCAATAAGTATATAAATTGTCCAAAGAGGTTGTATTCTACAGTCTGCCTGAATGTAATCATTGCGTAGGTGTGTAGTGTGATTCTGTGTAGTTTATTTATGGCATCCCGTTGGGTTGGACATCACTCACTGCTTGATAGCGCGTGAAGGTCCGTTTACGCCGGTTGTTAAACAACATCGTTATGGGGAAATGCAAGTCTGCGTCCAAATGGTTGGAAGATAAGGAGGAAGGACAATCCATATTGTATATAGTAGATGTGAGGTAAAGTGTGTCCGTGTAACCGGTTAAAACTCGAAGTGGCGATGAGGTCTTAAAATGTATGGAAAGGGTCTTAAAAAAGGTCTTAAAATGTCTTACATTTAACTTCAGGATTCTTGCATATATCCTGAATCAGTACCACATTGTTTTGTCACATTACATTACAAATCTAGTCAATTTATTAAAAGCTGTATTTCTTTTAAGAACTGACTATTGTCAGAGCTTTTTAAATGAGAGTGAATTCGCTTTTTAAAGTCAATCCCCTTGACTATGTAAACATTCATTACAAATAATATTTGGGGTAACATGGGTTGGGATATTTAAACAGGTTGCTAATGCCTTCAAATAACTAACTGAGGTTATGTAAATGTTATATAGTGTTTATGCTGAAACTGATCTTTACATATGTATTTTGAATGAAAACAGACATATACTGTTGTAAACCCAACCACACCGAGCCTAGCTGTTGAAACTTGTTCTGGCATGTGAGCTACAGTAACTGTTAACACCACCCAGACTGATGGGTGAGAAACATTTACAGAAATGTTAGTTCAGCTACTTTGGTTTCACAAAACATCAACAGTGTTTTTTTTTAACAATGTTAGCAATGTTTTATTTTTTTTTAACTTCCCAACCTCATCCTTTTCCCCTCTGAAACCTTTCAAAGATCACTTTTCCATATCCATAAATTATAACAGTACATAGTGTCTATTATAATAGTTCGTATTGTCCAATATGTCTATTATAAGGAAACTGAATTATGTGTTGGGTTGTATGGAAATCATTTTTAATATTTTTATATTTAGTTCAAATAAAATGTAACATTGAAAGGTGATTATCACAATTTTAATTTATAGCATTTTCATGATAATTTTACAGCCAATTTCCTGGAATGTAACAATTTTACTGACATTGAATTAGTAATTTATTACCAACTCACTGTGGAGAAATGAACATCATGAATGGAACGCTTTACACAAAGGCTCTAAATGTTCCTGCATTTATTATTATATATGTCAAAGTTTGAAATGAATGTATTGTTTTTGAACATTATATTTAACAAATTGCACACATAAAATAGTAAATGTGGCATTACATGTAAGGGATGAAATGTTATTATAGCAACAGGGTGGGCTTTGAATCACCCTGAAGGGGTTACTTTTCCTAAAATGACCGTCTCCTCGACACGGCTACTTGCTAAATAAATCAATATTTTGACACATCATTTAGTTTTATACTGATTTATTTTACTTAAAATGAATCGTTTGGTTTCCATTAATAAAAACATCTGGAACTGCAGCAATAGCAATGTAACTTAAAATGACGTATTAAGGTTTTCTGGAAATGTCCAAGTCTCTTCACATTTTCATTTCCATTAACCAGTCTTTGAACACTGCCAGAGCCCATACTGTGGGTGCTTCTCAATGTCGAGTAAAGCTGCTCCAGAGCCACTATTTCAAGCATACCAGTGCATGACATTAAGGATTTTGGGAGATGGCCCTGTGGGCCATGTAAACTAATTTACAGATGGCCCTGAGTCCAATAGAGATTGCCCTGAAAAATGCACGCGGACGAAATGGCACGAAGGGTTTGGGGGGCTTCCACCGAGAACATTTAGATTGTTGCAGGTCTTAGATGCTGTCTGGTGCATTCTCTAGACCAGGGGTGCCCAACCTTTTTTGAACCGAGAGCTACTTTTAAAGTTGCCAGTCTGCCGAGATCTACCAGTCCAAATAGAGAGGCGTAGCCATTACTGACAGCCTACTGCCAGGTAAATACACACTTCTACTTGTATAAAACTGACCTTTGTATGATTAATACCTCATAAAATACTGCAGATCCTTTATCTCACCTCTTTCTAATCTACACACATACAAGTATGTAACTGAAGTTACACAACAGTGTTGTTGATACAGAGTTGGAGTTTATTCACACGTCACTACAGTGGGTAATGTTTTCAAGAAACATTGAACAGTGCTGCCACATATGACATAGGAAAAAAAGAAAAGACTCTGAACCCTTTCTTTGCCATTATATAAAAACAGTGTTGCTTCAAAAGTATAAATGAGGCTTACTAATAAGACGACTCAGATCTGAAGCTACTCAGGAATCTGCTGCCAAAGTGCAATAAAAAAGACACAATTAATAGAATCAAACCCTTTTTTGTTGCATTTTAGTAGAGTATAAAAATAAATGCCTTTTTAATAGGATGCAAGCAACACTAGTTTCTTAACCTGAATTGATAATAGACTATAATCAATTTAAGTTTGCATTCTTATACCATTTTGTACAATAATTATAATGACTAAGTTCAAACAAACTAAAACTCACAGTTGATTAATAACGGTATCTAACTTGAGTTTTTATTATATCAAAAACCTGTTGAAATGCTTCTGTTATTTTTAGTGTCCCCAAAAGCGCGTCGGCAGCCTCCAGGAAAGCTTCTTTCACAACTTCGCCATCTTTGAAAGACTTCATGTGTTTCGCAAGAACGTGACTGACAGGATAAGATGCTCTGGAGCAGCCTTGCTCTTGTTGTTGGGCCTGGTGGAAATGGACTGCTGTGCATTCAGCTGTCCTCTCAGGCCCCTCCCCTTTTGGAGCGTAGGGCAGAATTAGGAGGGAATTCCGTCTCGTAGCGTTTGTGCACTGTTTTGAAATGCCACTCCTAAATGACCCTTCTTCGATAAAGCCACGCTCTCATTGCAGATGAGACAGATGGACTTTGAATTGGAATAGATACAAATAATCATCCTCCCACTCGGAGTGAAAATTATATATTTTGGGCTCTTTTGCTTCTGCCATAATTGCGGTCTTGTGTGTGTGCGGACTGTCACTCCTGTTGACACGGACAACGTCAGCGAAATACTGCCCACTGCCCACCAACCACGCTCCCACACATGGGATCACGCCGGCCAATCACAAAGCTTTGGTGCGTTCATGTGCATTATTCTGGCACAGGAAGATTATGTTATAGGACATTAACGATAAAACAGAATATTGTTGTTCTATTTTTAGACACATCTCGCGATCGACTGGGAATCTCCCCCGCGATCGACCGGTCGATCGATTGGTTGGGCACCCCTGCTCTAGACTGAATTATAAGATGAACCACCACAATATTGTATTGTACAATTTCAATTGTATTTTTCATTTCACTTGTTTGTTTGTTCTTGTTTGTGTTTGCTCGCTTGCATGCCCTGCATAGCTATAAGAAATACTTAAGTTGTTGGTCAAGACACTTTCCATCTGATGAAGGCAAATGCCTTCCCAGATGTAAAAAAGTAGAAAACATTACATTCAGTTATAACTGCCAAAACAAACATTATTTACACTATTATGGCCCCTGTTAAAAATGTTTGTAATGTTATCTACTGTAAGTTGGTCGAACGAATGCCTCCTCACCCGGAAGCTGACCGAGCAGACCCGAGCAGCAGTCGAGAGGAGCCGACCGCATCTCCGAAGCACACAAAATGGCGACATCAGAGTTGGTTCCCGTTAGCCGGCAAATCTAAATCTCTTCGGTCAAAATAATTTCCCTTTTGCGCAATACTGCTTCAGTTGCGCCACTTATGTGACAGACAAGAAGAGTATGTGACAGACAAGAATAGTCAATTCTAATGTCTAACACTTAATGTGGAGAAAGAGATGTCCTGTGTGGGTTGATTGTGCGTTGATCTGTTGGTAATGCCTCGGGGTTCCGGTGGGCATGTAAACAAATGCATAATGCTGCACTATACTTTGTGGCCTCACCCAGTTGCATAGCGACACTTATTGTTTAGGTGTCTTTTAATAAGCAGGTAGTCTATCATTAGCTAGAACTAGCTGGATCTGATCGATATGGACATAAACGCGAGTGAAGTCTAATCTGACGGGAGAGAGAGATCAGCTGCTGCTGACGAGTCGACACGCAGCTCTGCATACATGCAGCGGTCAGCGGACAAAACACACATTTCAGGTTAGAATATCACACGTAGTTATTTTAATTACTTCTCAAACTACCGTAACTGATTATAGATATGTTTAGTTTTACTGTCGGTGTAGTGGAGAGTTAGAGATAACTCAGTGTTGGCACTAGTTTTGTGTCTATCACTAGGTTCACCCAGGTGTGTCGGCCAGAACACCACTTAAGGCCAAAGGTCCAGAATAGAGGAAATGAGGAGCTACGATGAGGTTTGACTTCTTTACTTATTTAGGCAGACATACAGATATTTGTCTGTGTGTGTGTGTCTTTCGTTCATTTACGCACACAATACGAAACTTAAGACGGCCTAACTTTCCTGCAACTACTGACGCACATTACCCTCTGATGTGTGACGTCATCCAAACCACGTGGGTTAGCCCCTCCCCACTATGAAGACACAACTTAACAGGTATCAACTCTGTATAATATATATATATTAGGGCTGTCAGTCGATTAAAATATTTAATCGCGATTAATCGCATGATTGTCCATAGTTAATCGCGATTAATCGCACATTTTGATCTGTTCTAAATGTACCTTGGAGGAATATTTTTTAATACTCTTATCAACATATGAGTGGACAAATATGCTTTATGCTAATGTTTATTATCATTTGAACAATGACAAATATTCTCATGAATATTAAACACAACAACCTCTGAACATTACAAATATTTGCCTCAATTCAACCTGGAACCTCTCTCATTCAATAATACGTGTGTGTGTGTGTGTGTGTGTGTGTGTGTGTGTGTGTGTGTGTGTGTGTGTGTGGTGTGTGTGTGTGTGTGTGTGTGTGTGTGTGTGTGTGTGTTGTGTGTGTGTGTGTGTGTGTGGTGTGTGTGTGTGTGTGTGTGTGTGTGTGTGTGTGTGTGTGTGTGTGTGTGTGTGTGTGTGTGTGTGTGTGTGTGTGTGTGTGTGTGTGTGTGGTGTGTGTGTGTGTGTGTGTGTGTGTGTGTGTGTGTGTGTGTGTGTGTGTGTGTGTGTGTGTCGTTGGAGCTATGTGCAACTCAAGGCATATTATGCTCGAACGGGAGCTGCCTGGACGCTGCAATCATGTTGCACTATCCGAGCTGAGTGTGCTGACTTCTCCTACAATGTCTGGCTTCCTGCATAAAGTCAAGTGCTCGGCGCAGTTGTGGCGAAATGTCGCTCCTCTGTTTTCATTTAAACAGCTCCTTATATCCGTTAGCGCAGCTAGCTAGCACCAGATGCGAACAACAACAATGCACGTAAGGTCTCTCTCTCGCTCGGGCCACACATACACACACCCTCCCGGTCCTCACGATGGCCAGTCGGTGCTTGCCGTGTGTGTGTGTAAATAATTAGTGGCATTAATTATTTTTTGCGTTATTAACGTGTTAACTTGACAGCCCTAATATATATATATATATATCAATAACTATAACTTTGGGGCCTTTTCTACAGTCGGGTCCCTCATTACTGGATCCGCGAGCTGCATGATACTGGCATAATAGATTGCCCGATCGGGCAACCAGCAGGTGAGGCTTCATTGCCCGAGCTAAATATTAGATGGCCATCGGGCAGTCCTTAATGTCGAGCCCTGCATACTACGTCATCGAGTGCCGCCGAAGGACTGTTCCAATGTCCAGCATACTTGGAATTCTACCGAGCCCGGCGTACTTCGTAGCGAGAAATTTCGAGGCAGCACATGTGTAGACTCTGCGGTCTTAAAATCCCCACAATGCTTTGCGCACGGACCAATTTCCCCAAATCTGTGGCGGAAAATGTAAGGAGGGGCCTCTCATATGACGCACACTTGCTAGCCTGTTCCACTCTTTGTTTTCCGAATGCCAGGAAGTATTCTTGCCTCGCTTCTGAAGCAAGTGACTCGAAAGACATGTGCTACCAAGCAAGCATACTCGACATTGAGAAACACCCCGTGTTCCTGTTAGTGTTTACTTCCTGTTTGTCTTCCGTCCATCTTATTTTCTCATCTTTTAACTTCTCTCCTTCTCTTGTTTTCTTGTTCTCTATTCCTTTCTTTATTGGGGAGTGTTTAGCCATCATGCTCTCTATAAATAATATGTATTCCATATTGTTTTCTAATGTAAAGTCATTTGATTGTTTGGGCAACATTTGACGTTAAATTGACCAGATTTCTTTCCTCGTATTGATTTGGCTGTAAATAGTCTTTGATCAGAGCATCCTTAACTGCTGAATCTCCAGGTCATCCTATCATAATCCAGTATTCAACTAAGCCATGATATATATTAAATGAAATGGGGAAAGTTCTGATGCTGCTGATTCACATCATGGAAGCTTGTTTGTGCGTGTTGAAAACATGACGTGCAGCTGTTGTGGGATATTCAATATTTCATTTGTACATGTTACAGTGGAGTGGAAAGGGCGTTAACACAGTCTTCTTTGTCCCTGTCTCTTCTGCCCAGTTTGGATTATTTATGAGCAGGTGATGATTGCAGCGCTGGACTGCAGTCGGGATGACTTGGCTCTGGTGAGTTTTTACCGCTCCTTCCTCTCAGCCATTCCCTGCTTAGCAGCACCCCCTCTGCCAAATATGAAAATGTGATTTTTATTTGGCCAAATGGTATTAGTCTGTACTTTGGAAAAACTATTTACTCAGAGTTGGAATCGGAGGGTGTAGCAAATGAGCGGCGAAGCATGCTTCAAGTGTTGGCCATGATCCCTTATGGAGTTAAACAGCTCCCCCCCCCCCCCCCCTCAGGATTTATTTGCCATCCTTGGGCTTAATTTGATGTTTCTGACTTATTCATAACTCTTAAAATCCACAAAAAAAGACCAGATCATGATTATTGAAATGGTTCATCTCCAATCAGTATGGATGTAGCGACTCCCTTGGCAGAAAGAGTGACTTATTGCGCAGAGAAAAGGCAGAACTCTTTGGAGTCTTTGGAAATGGTTGTCTGTTGGCTATCCTTGAAGCCCCGCTGCCAGACAAAAAAAAAGTAAAGGAGCAGCTGATGGATAGCGTTTCCATATCAGGTCATACTTTCATCTCATCAAGGATAATGCTGAATGCGATTTCAACCCTTCCTCAGCTCTTTCACTGCGGTGCAAACCCTCTGTTTAAAGGAGAACATGGGAGCATCCTTATTCCTCTTTTATAGTACCGAGCGTGGTTGCCTAAATGGTTAACATACTGTAGTAACAGCAGATTCCCACATCTAATTGGCCTTTTAACAGTGTGTTTTTAAGTGTGTTTGTTTAGCTGAAACATAGGCAACATTTTCAAGGCAGGTGGTTTGTATCTTTAGCGTGTGTGAGAGCGTAACATAAGCTTAAGTAACAGCCAACTATAATTGGTCTTTTTCTCTTTCCTTTGCCCACATCCTTGCAGACCTGTCTACAGGAACTGAGGAAGCAGTTTCCAGATAGCCACAGAGTGAAGCGATTATCGGGCATGAGGCTGGAAGCTTTGGAAAGGTAAGCACCGGGAACCGGGCACCAAACGCTCCGCAGGCGCTGCTATGTGTTGTAGTCTGGGAGGCTCGGGGGCGAGAAACTATTCCTTAGTGTTGTACAATAGTCCGGGTGTGTGTAAGTACAGTATATGTGTGTGTATGTGGGGTAAGTTGTGTTTATGTTGGATCACCCAGCATTCCTTTTTGGAGCATAAAAGAATGGAGAAAGAACGGGTTCAGCGTTGGGTAGTGCTGTGGCCCTTTTAGCCTGAGTTAGGGATTCCCGGGAAGGAAGTGGTTGGATCCCAATGTTATTCTGGGGGTCCCTCAATTTTCTCTGGTTTCTATTTCTCCGTTGTTTCCTTATTTTGTTACCCTCATCTCTCTCTTCTTGCCTATTTTCATGCTTTCTTTTCCTGTCCTGTTTTGATCCCTTTACTGCGAGTGTGCCTGGGCCCTGTAAATATTGACATAAACTCCACTTCAACTCCCTCCAATGATTTATTTGTGAATCTACAGCAGGGGTGCCCAACCTTTTTTGAACCGAGAGCTACTTTTAAAGTTGCCAGTCTGCCGAGATCTACCAGTCCAAATAGAGATCATTACTGACAGCCAGGTAAATACACACTTCTACTTGTATAAAACTGACCTCTGTACGATTAATACTTCATAAAATACTGCAGATCCTTTATCTTACCTCTTTCTAATCTACACAAGTATTTAACTGAAGTTACACAACAGTGTTGTTGATACAGAGTTTATTCACACGTCACATACTACAGTGGGTAATGTTTTCAAGAAACATTGAACAGTGCTGCCACATATGACACAGGGGAAAAAGAAAATACTCTGAACCCTTTCTTTGCCATTATATAAAAATAGTGTTGCTACAAAAGTATAAATTAGGCTTACTAATAAGACGACTCAGATATGAAGCTACTCAGGAATCTGCTGCCAAAGTGCAATAAAAAGACAAAATTAATAGAATCAAACCGTTTTTTTGTTGCATTTTAGTAGAATATCAAAAGAAATGCCTTTAAAAATAGGATGCAAGCAACACTAGTTTCTTAACCTGAACTGATGATAGACTATAATCAATTTAAACGGAACAGATCTTAATGTTTGCATTCTTATACCATTTTGTACAATAATTATAATGAATAAGTTCAAACAAACTAAAACTTACAGCTGATTAATAACGGTATCCAACTTGAGTTTTTATTATATCAAAAACCTCTTGAAATGCTTGTTATTTTTACTGTCCCTCAAAAGCGCGTCGGCAGCCTCCAGGAAAGCTTCTTACACAACTTCGCCGTCTTTGAAAGACTTCATGTGTTTCGCAAGAACGTGACTGACACGATAAGATTCTATGGTAGCAGCCTTGCTCTTGTTGTTGGGCCTGGTGGAAATGGACTGCTGTGCATTTAGCTGTCCTTTCAGGCCCCTCCCCTTTTGGAGCGTAGGGCAGAATTAGGAGGGAATTCCGTCTCGTAGCGTTTGTGCACTGTTTTGAAATGCCGCTCCTAAATTACCCTTCTTCGATAAAGCCACGCTCGCATTGCAGACGAGACAGATGGACTTTGAATTGGAATAGATACAAAAATAATCATCCTCCCACTCGGAGTGAAATATATATTTGGGCTTTTTTGCTTCTGCCATAATTGTGGTCTTGTGCGTCAAGACTGTCACTCCCGTTGACACGGA
>NC_047518.2:14672740-14673467 GCF_902827115.2 Pseudochaenichthys georgianus
GAACTGTCTTTGATTTCCCCACCACCTAATTTTATCCGACTTCGGGACTGGGATTGGTTAAAAAAACTAATTTGTGTTCTCTCTCTCAAGATACGACGAGGCCAGCCAGCATTACGATGCCATTCTCCAAGACGACCCCACCAACACGGTAAGAAAAGCAGAGAAAGAAAGGGAAAAGCCCCGCAGCTTAGCAGTTGTTCTCATTTGCTTCACTTTGTGGTCTCAGCTTTTCTGGAAGGCTTAAAATCTGCCGAGGAACTGTGGTGTTAGCAGTGTGAGTTTGCAAAGTTAAACTCCCCGTGGCCTCACTGACCTCAACCACAGCGCTCATCAGCCTTTCGCCCGAAGGAGTGAAGGGGGTGTGTGTGTGTGTGTGGGTGTTGTGGGGTGATTCATGATCTTTCAGTGGCAGACAGTTTGGTGGAAGTAAAGCGTAAATAAAGGTCTGGCCTTTGAAGATGGTGATTTACGGACCGTCAGACCCCCACCCTGCGCCTGTCCCACCTTCTCTATTGCCGGCCAGTGGCTTCAGGTGCAAGGTCTGCTGTGTGGGGATGCCCAGTGAGGACATTTCCCAACAGGTTAATAAACTTGTGTGCAACACCGATAGGACCGAATACACCGGACATTTTACAAGAAAATCGTTTTGATGCTTAACGTTGAATGGCGTGTATCTTGCCTCTGGGGTTCAAGCTTTCACTGCATATTTTTCAACATTGTCTGTCTG
>NC_047518.2:14674790-14700334 GCF_902827115.2 Pseudochaenichthys georgianus
ATTTGAGTGAATACATTATTCACAGTTTAATAATAATTAAAAAAAAACAAAAAATATTTTATGTTTTGTGATAATTTTTTCTGCTGTACCGAAAACGTACTGAACCGAACCGTGACCTAAAAACCGAGGTACGTACCGAACCGAAATGTTTGTGAACCGTTACACCCCTACTTGTCTGCCAACTTTAGTATTTGCTTAAACATTTTTTTTTTGTAGGTTTGAATGTGGCATAATTTGTTATTACTTGCATCTCTCAAGCCAAGGAGTAGGCAGGGCTTATCTCCAAAATGTTTCATCGGCCTGTTTCTTGCTACTCTGTGCTGCTGTACAGAGAAGACAATATCAGTTTATAAGTGTAGTTCTGTAATCTGACTAGGTATTGATCAGTGTCTCACAAATAAGAGTTTTTTTCTTTCATTTTAGGAACAGATTACAAAATAAAAATTCCATGATCTTATACACATTTTTTTCTCTGTTATCATGCTATTATTTGCCACACGCAGAATATTCAGTGCTGATTATTACCCCCCCCCCCCCCGAATATTCGCTGCTGATTACTACCGAATATCCGGAGCCCGAAAAATGGTATTCGGGACAGCCCTACTGCAGACACAGACTCTTATTCTTCGGATGCCATGTGAAGATTGTTCACACATTGCTGTGGGATGTTTGCAAGTGATATTGGATATTGGCAGCCTTTTAGCGTCTGATTTCTTTGGCTCAACTGGGACCTTAGTTATACTTTAAGTTTAAGAGTCGTTGGGTCACAGGATACACTTATTTTTAAAAGTCAACCCACAGGCTGAATTTCACACCAAAAGTTGGCATATGTTTTCTAAAATATATCAACTCTGAGGGACAGAAGTACAATTAGAACTTGATAGCATCCAGTAAATAGGCTCTATAAAAAATGTATTAAGCTGGACTAGCTCAGTGGTAGGGCTGGCTGCCCGCCCATGTGTAGAGGCTCAGTCCCTACAGCCAAGTACGCACGTTCAACTTGGTCCTGCAGAATGTATAGGCATTAGTGTTGTCACGATACCAACATTTTGGTTTCGATACCGATACCAAGTCAAGAATTGCGATTCCGATTCTTTTTCGATACTTTTCTTAAAAAAAGGGAAACATGGAATATCGGCTTTAAAATTAGGAATAACAGATGATTTTAGCAGTCAGAACAACTAAAGCAGCAGTGTTACTAAGAACAGAAACGCCAAAGAGTCACATCTAATATAAATATATATAAAAGCATTTATTTTAATTGTGTAGCAGTGAGTTTAACATTTTGGCAGCACTGTTGAGCATTTTGAAAATGTATTTTCATGCCTCTGTGCAAGGCTTAGTCTTTCTATCTTTATAGCCACTGGTGTAAAGTAACTAAATTCATAAACTCAAGTACTACTTGGGTACAATGTTGAGATACTTGTACTTTATTTAAGTATTTCAATGTTTCTTTTGCTACTTTGTACTTCTAATCCACTACAGTTCAGAAATAATGGTGTACTTTTCCTCCACTACATGTATTTAATCCCTTTAGTTACTTCACAGATCTGGATGAATGATGTGAAATATAATCGAGTGTTAAATCAGACTTTAGTTCCACCTGGAGTAAATCCACCAGCTACCCTGCAGTCTACAAAGTCATTCAAACTAGCTGCACATTTACCAGCTTTGAGAACACTTTCATGATCAATCATTATAAAACATATCATATATATTATTCTGAAATGGACCAATCTGCACAATGACTACTTTTACTGTCGCTACTTTAATACTTTTACTTGAGCAACATTTTGAATGCAGTACTTTTACTGTAACAGAGTATTCCTACACTCTGGTGCTTCTAGTACAAGACCTGAGCACTTCTACTTTTACTGTCGCTACTTTAACTATATTTTGATGATAATACTTTTGTACTTTTATTTGAGGAACATTTTGATTGCAGGATTGTTCCTACATTCTGGTACTTCTACTTTAACTCAAGTACAAGACCTGGGTACTTCTACTTTTACTCAAGTACAAGATATATAGGCTACTTATACCACCTCCGTGTATAGCCTATGAAAAAAACTAATAGAAAACGAAGGCTAAAGCTAACGTTAGCAGATAGTGATGCTAGTTTGCTAGTTAAGTTTGCTCAACGATAATATTGCGACAGAAAAACTTTTCAGTGCACATCACGCTCTGCTGCTCCGACAGGAAGCTCTGCTCTGAACACCTGAACCGCCCGTTCACAGACTTCTGGCGTCTTTTTTGTCAACAAGCCGAGGCGCAGCGGCAGTTGCACTCCCACTTGCAGCCATGCTTCTCGTTTTCTCACATGCTCTGGCAGCTAGCGCGTGGCCGCGTGCAAGAGAGAGGGGAGGGACTTAGAACGTGCTTGAGAGGAGCGGGACAGCAGGCACGGCTGCAGTGCAAGGAGTGGAAGCAGAGCGCTGAACACACACGGCTCTTATTAAACGGCGTTTTTTCACGGGAGTACTTTCCCCCGTCATTCTTAAAGTACCGATACTAATGAAACGGAGGAATCGTACCGTTTTTAACGGCAGGGTATCACGGTACCTTTCAAGTATCGGTACACCGTGCAACACTAATAGGCATGCCATCTCCCTCTTTCAACGTGATATCTCTCGATAAAGGCAATATTACACAAAACATATCTTTTTTAAAAGAAGAAGATTCAATTGCCTAAAACAAATGCCACAGATCAATAAGTCGGAGTCTATTGTCCAAATGTATGCTGGAGTTTTGATCCGTGGTAGCTCTGACAAGAAAATAACAGTGGGACTGTTTCAGTGAATACTAATGAAAATATTTTGTCCAAGTCACGCTGTTTAACACAAGTTTGAGTTTAAATCTGCAGATTTCCTTTTAACAAAGGAAAGTCATGTTAAGGGTTATGTTCCATCAAAGTTATATCAGCAACAAATTGCTTTGCACTTTGCCAGTGTTTGGACAATGGGAGTTGGAGTTTAAATGAATCCCAGGGCCCCTCCCCAAACATGGCACAGATCCTGTGGGGATCCCAGGGACATCCTCGGAAAGGGACTGGTCCGTTTCCTGGTCTCTGCATGCTGAATTCTGCCACCCTAGCGAGGGCAGGCTGTCACTCAAACCCGGGGCCGGGAATGGAACAAATCGACAAATAGGTCTTCTGTCCCTGGGATGTTAACCTTAAACCTTTTTCCCACAATCCTCGTCCTGAATGACTTGGGTGTTGTACCCTAGGGTGGAGCGTTTGTTATGATGGCATCGTTTAGGGTCACCTTTCTCAGATGTTATCTCTTCCCTCCATGTTCTCCAACATGCTCTTAAAAGCCGGACAGAGCCTGAGAAATGGCGGAAAATTGGCGACCACAAGGAAGACTTGCGAAGCAACCCAGCATGCGAGGCAGAGATTGGAAACTGAGCTGTTGTAATTACAGGCTGTGGAATAGATGTGGTACCCATTAACCAAAATTGTTGAATCAACAAAAATTGCTCACGGTTTTTTTTGCCAGGGAAGGGTCCAAAAAATGTTTCAAACTCTTAGCCCTTCCATTGCTTGCTATGTTCCAATACCTACAGCAATGATCTGGCAAAATTATTCTCTGCGTGCGTAAATGCATTTTTCTCCGCCTTTTCTATTTCTAATTACTTTTTTTTTTTAAACCCACACAATTTGCATACAAGCATTCAGAATTTTCCCATATTTTTGGTATTTGCATTCGATTTCAATTCCATTTCACCCTAATTGTTTAATATGGACAAGCTAGTATTTCTTAAATAAGCCACTGAGGACACATTGAGGCCCTTGAGGTTGACCCGCAATCATAAGCAATTACAGATTCATTGAAGGACAAGATTGTATTTGTTTAGGTCAGATCATAAGAAATATAAAGCCCCAATTACATTTTCTTTGACCACATGAATGTGAAATGTAATCACAAAACAAATTGAGTTTGACATAAAGATAATAAAATGTTTTGCGAGTGATTATAATTTAAAATACACGCCTCCATGTGCAGATGTATGAGCTGTCTTCCATTAAATTGCTAGTATATACAGTGCGAGGTGTGCCACCCTTGCTGTGATGTTTCTTATTATAAAGGGAGGTTGCGGTAGGTCGTAGCAAGAGCCAGGGGTGATGTAAATAATCCAGTCCTCACCCCCAAAGTCTCCTCGGAGCGCTAATTAAAAAAGAATCACGACAACAGAGGGTTCAGACCCACTGCCAGGTTTTTCTGGATCATTAGTTAGAGAAAGGAGGAGAGAGAGGAGTGGTTTGGAATTGCTTCTCGTTTAATAAAGTGCCGTGTGACTCTCCGGGCTACCAACTTCCATATGTTCCTTTGAGCCCCAAGTGGTGCTTTATCTGGGAAGGAAAGGAAAAAAAAAAAGCGGGAGAAGAAAGAGGTGGGCGTGGTGACAAGTGCAAAAATCCACTTTCAACATTGCTGTAAAAAAAATCTGCTACCCTTTTTCGGTATTGAATGAGGATAAATCGCCATGCTTGTAATTTAGTCTGAAGTCAGTATAACTTCCTGAATTTCACATAAAAAAAATGCTAGTGAAAGGGACTGAATGTAAAACGGTGTGTTTTATAGTTTGAAGACATTAAAAAGAAACTAAGGGTTGACGTGTTGCTTCATACTTTCCCCATAAATATGCCTTTAGAACTTCCTGATATTAAAAATACACATGTTTGTGAAACAGGTTTATTGCCAAGTAGGTTTACACATACAAGAAATTAGCTTGGTGTATGATGCATAACTAAGACACAAATAGATAAATTGTAAAATAATGAACTATCTATAACTATATAGAATTTTTAATATAGAGTTTTTACAAGAAATATAACATACACAAAGCTAAGTAAAATACTCCAAAAAAAATCAATAAAAAAAGTGTTAGGTGGTAAGATGTATTATGGGAAAGATATCTACTTTTGATGTTAGAATTCCTTTTTTTCTCACGGAGACTAAACTATTGCCAGTCGACTCTGCAGGTCCCATCCCATTGATGGATAAGTGGATTTGTTCTGATGGCAGTGTCAGGCCCAAATGTACAGCCCCCTTAGACATGACTCATACACAGCCCTCAATGGCTTTGGTTAGGAGCGCAGGAGAGGAAGCCCTACTCAATCAAGTGCCAGCCCATAAATAAAATAGGCTGTGGCAGGGCAGTGCGCTTCTAATGGAGCAGCAGCCTCCTGTTAAGGTTTTCACTTACTTCCAAAAAGAACTCTGAGAGGGAAGAGGGAAAAGGAAAGGGGGGGGGCATTTGGAAAAGTCGCAGCCGCAGGAGTAATACTTTCTAATTCAGATTGATGAGAATCTAATCCACCTTATAAGGTCATTCCAACATCAGAACCAAGCGGAAAGCAATTTTCAGCTGATGTCAGTTGGGATGGTGCAGCGCTCGATGCGTGCCGTGCCGGCAAGGAAGACAGCCGTTGGGGTTTGGTGGAGTGTGCCATTTTCCCCACTTGGTTATGGGATGACTCACCACTTTATCTCAGCCACGGAGTTCATTCCAACTCCCAAACATGGACTTATAATGCATATGTCCATCTCCTGTTGGACCTGGCCACTAACACATATGTCTTCAGAATCAGAATTACAACCTATTTTTGAGCCTGAAGTGGATACATTACTGCCGTTACAGCAGCATAAGATCAGTGCAGATGAAAGACAAGAGTAAGAAGAGTAGACATTTTAAATGAAGAGGCACATTGATAAAATAGTAATACATCAAGAGTACACTGTGGTAAAAAAGTAAGAAGCATTATTTGAAAAAAGGAAGTAAACTTATAAAAGTACTGAAGGAGCTGCGAACAAATTTGTAAATAAGTTATAACAATTTTTGTAAAAAAGTGAAATCCCCCCTCCCCCGTTGGTCTTATCTTCATTTACATTTACCCAGCACAGAAATGAATAAACTTGAATTATGCTGTTGTTAAATAGGTCTGCACATTTAATCGAATTTCTTATCAATATCGCAATAGGGAGCGCAATATCCATAACGCACTTAGCGCAAGATTTGCTAAAAGGAAAAAGTATTGAGCTGTCCCGGCTTACAACGGTATTCTATAGACTGAACTGAAAAAAATCAGCATTTTGGAATGATTTTCTAAAAAAATCACATCATGCTTATTTTTTAATCTTTTTTTAATTGATATTTCGAAACATTAAAAAAAAAAAAAATGTAATTTGCAAATAATATCGCAATATCAGTCAATATAATCGCTTTCATCTATTTTTCGTGCAGCCCTAGTGTCGGAAGTGTCTGCCTTTTGTCCTTTTCTGTTCATGGCTGTTGTAACGCACACAAGTGCCGATTCATCCTTAGAGAAGTGACTCAGTCCCACAGTGCAACCTGGAAAAAGGATTGTGTTGCGCTGAAAAGACACTAATGTACACACTTAAAACTCACAAATCTTACACCCTCTCATCCTCTTGCCCCCCCCCCCTTCTACACTTTAGACAAACACTCCAGCTCCTAATCCTGTTTACTCTCTCTGCTCTACAGGCAGCGAGGAAGCGAAAGATCTCCATACTGAAGGCCCAGGGGAAGAGCGCCGAAGCCATCCGGGAGCTCAACGAGTATCTGGAGCAGTGAGTGTTTCTCCAAGAGAGGGGGAGAGGGTCAGGGCCCCCCTCCTCCCCTGGCTTTTATTTTAATTAAAAAGCGAGTTTGCTTTCAATTGAGCTGGCACAACTTGTGCTCCAAATGCCAGCAAATGATTTTTCATGTCTCAATAGTTGGATGTCTGTCATTTTTATAGTTTTATACTCACTTTTACTTTACTGTATTAAGAATTAATTCCCTTTTTTTTTTTAAAAAGAGATTTTATTTTTGCGTTTACAGGTTTGTTGCGGACCAAGAGGCATGGCATGAGTTGTCGGAACTCTACATCAACGAACACGAGTAAATATATTTTTTTATGCACCGTTAAATAATGTTATAAACCACATGATGATGTACTTAATTATGGCATAACGCACAACAGTTACCATTTTAAATGTATCCCTTAAAGTTATTAATCACCAAAAGCAAAGTGGGTTACAATAACTAGTTTTTTGGAAAAGGTGGAGTCACCTTTTCATATTAATACATTCAGAGGACTCACAATAGGAAACCGGTTTATTGCCAAGTAATTTTTCACGAATAAATGAAAAAAAAAATACAAGAAACGGAAATGCAAGCGTTTCTATTGACTAGCACAACACATTGAACGTGATATGCTAAGGGTCGGGACACTTCCGACACATCTTTAAGCAGTTGACAAATCACAATAGCCTGCCAGCAAACCAATCGGAGCAGACTGGGCTCTGGTTTCAGACAGAGGGTGAAAAGAGGTGCTGCAGCACAGGCAATATGAGAAAAATAAAGAGCTTTTTGAGCATGGAGACATGTCACAGTAGAGGCACAAAATACATATGATCCTGATATCCTTACATCAGTTAAAACTAAATGGCGTGGCATGTTCTTGTTGAACATCACCGAAACAACTAATATAAATGTGAGTTTTTCCTAGCCAGATTATTAAAAATGAACGTGATCAGCAACATTCAGCATAGCAAAATGTTTACATTTTACCTTTTTTTTAATCTGCTGCACGTTCAGTTGTTATTTTAGTGAGAACAATTCCTATAATGGCAGATGTTAATCATTTCAAAAGTGCCTGTTTCCAGTAAGGCGAACATATCTTGGAGATATATCTGTCAGTTTAAACTGGGCTTCACATCACACTGATGGCTTGATCTCCAGGCGGCCGTTGCTCGGCCACAATGGAAGGCGGCGAGATGCCTAACTCAGCCAGGGGTCTGAATGGAGCCCTGTCCATGTTTGTCACATAAGAGTACTTTTAATAGGATTTCACTCCTAAGCCCCTCTCTCCTACATATGAGAGCAAAAAGACTCCACGGCCTCCCGCTGATATCTCAGTTGCCAAGGAGAATTGCCAGAGCATTGTAGGACATTTTTATTTTTATTTTGTTTGTGTCACCTTTTATCCCTCCTTAATTGTCTGGGGGCTCAGAAGTTAGTGAAGCAGTGTTTTTGCTAGTGTGTGTGGGCACGCTGAGTCCGCGGTTGCTCCGGCACGAAGGCAGCGGCAGCAGGAATGCGTAGTGCGTTAAGAAGGCTACTTATTGGATATTTGGCGCTTTTGTCCGGGAAGGCTTTATTGCTGTAGTAGCCAGAGGAAATCCAGGGGTGAGCGGATTATCTCCCGGCTTATCCCAACACTTCTAATATCACACCATTCACTCCCACAGCCCCCTTATCTACAGGCGTGTCAATTTCTTTTCTTTCTTTTCTTTATTTTGAGTTACAAACTCCCCGTTTCCCCTCCTTCTCCTCTTCCGGATAGCCCCGGCATTATCGCCAACTCTTTTCCAGAGGCAGGGAGCACTTGCTGTGAAATTCCCAGGAGAAGGTGGTGGCACTTTTCTGCCCCCCCCCCCCCCCCCCCCTCCCCTCCCCCAAAAGCCAGAGAAAACATGGAGAAGCGAGGAAGATAAATAAACTCACTGCACAACACCCCGGGAGCTAAAAATAAACAAAGCAGTGTGTCTGTACTGCAATTGGTTGGGGTTGCAGCAGGCACCAGTGTTGGCGCATTCAAAACGTAATTAATAGCCCCCCCCCCCCGAGTTGACACTGTTAAAACAATGCTTATGCCTGGAGGGTTTACACATGAGGTTATTTTGTCTGTTTGCGAGCGTTGTGCGAAGCCACCGTCTGAAATTGCTGTTGGGTCTCATTATGTCACAGCCTTACTAAATTAGGTCATCCAGAATGACAGGATAAATAGTAATACTCTATTCAAAAAATACTTTGCGCAGTCTGAATTAGGGCTGCTCGATTAAGGCAAAAATCATAATCACGATTATTTTGGTCAATAATTTCTGTCTCATACGAAGTCAGACTGTGGTATTGCAGCGGGGGGGGGAAAGCCACTGCTGATGGTTTTCGCTAACCTCCAAAAGAAACAAATAGAATTCTTACAGCCTCGCACATGATGGTGGCTACAAACTTTACTCGAGCACTGTGGTGAAGAGCGGGCTTAGGAGCTGTCGTAGAGAGCAGCCCGGGGATGGTGGGGGTTTAGACGGCTTTAGAGGAAGAGGAGAAGAGGTAAGGGTTTGGCTCTGGGACAGGATTCTGGTTGATGGCTGATGGAGCAGGACTCTGTTGCAGGCCACGGCCACTGCATGAGCACATCTGAAAGTCTTTATGGAGAGGAAGTGGTAATTGTAAGCAGCCCCCCAACCTTCCAAGCCCTCTGATCTCCCCCTCCCTCTACTAGACCCCTTCCTCCTGTTTATTTCTTTCTTTCTCTGTCCCCACCTTCCTACGCTGTTAATCTTTCAGCTTGTTACTATGGCAAACTTTAAATAGACTGATAGGGTCTTTATGTTGTGGCAGGCAATACTCGGATCATTAGTTTCCCCTCTTTCGCATCTTAGCATTTGCGTTGTTTGTTTAGATCCTTTCCTGTCTATTATCCTACCAGCAATCAACCGCTCCAGAGTTCACTAGGGCTGTGCATCTTCACTGGTCTCACGATTCGATTCGATTACGATTATCCTGTCAACTATTCGATTCGATATCCCGGTGCATCACGGTGCATCACGATTCATACCAATGCGTTGCATCCTCAATTTTCTATATTACTGCACATGGCTTATTTTTCATCAATGCATACATGCAGTAAATACATATGAACTCTCTTTTTATTATTTAGAAAGTGCTTCAGAAATCAATAACATAAATGTCTTGACATTAATTTATAAACCAAAATAAATTAATTGTATAGGTCTAGCCTCCGTGTGTGAAGTTGTTCCATCCTCAAAAACAAAAAGCTAATGCTTCTGCAGTCTAGCTGCAGCTTCTAGCAACAGTCTTCTGTTAAGAAAGGACACTGAATGTCCTGAATGAGACATCACACACAGGACTTGAGTCTGAACACAGCAGACAACAGGAGTATTTACAACAGCATATACAAACAAAAATAGTGCATGTGGGTGCACACTTACATTCTCTGTCTTACTGTTACATAAATCCCATGAATGTATGAGATTAAATTAGCTTCATTATATCTCAGTGATTAAGTGAATAACAAAGTTTCTATCGGGTCACTATCAGCTTGTCACTCATTATTTTCAGGGAGGGGGCGGGGCTTGGAGGAACGGAGAGGAGACGGTGATCGCGGAAGCTTTTTTCCTCCTGCCTTCACAAACTTTACACACGTATATATCGTCTGAAAATTGCTAGAGGACATTCATACTTTGCAATCCAAGACTTAATTAAATCCACCAAAAACCTGACATGATTGTAACGCGATTATTTTTGAAAAACATAAATCCCTGTCACACTCCGTGTCGCTGCGGCTCTGACACGGAGTGATTGAGAGCGGGTCCTGCTGTCGGTTCTGGACTGGTGTTCTTGTGTTGGTGGATAAAGCAGACTGCTCCGTGTTGCTATGCCGCTGTCACGTCTGTTCCCTGATCTCTGCGTCACCGACCGATTTGATATTAAAGTGACAGAAAAAATGTTATAGTAAAGCCGCGGCCGGAAAATCAGGAAGCAACGTTACTACTCTATAACCGATTATCTTCCGTCCCTGCATCGAGACCGAATCGTCCACGTCCGCATCGCAATGCATCGTAGAAACGATTATTTTCAACACCCCTAGAGTTCACTAGCAAGCGGCCCGAGACCACCTCTTTGAGGCGGACCAGAGTCTGGTTGTTTAGTTCAGAGGAGGTATCAGACTGCGTTCACACCAACCCAAATGAACTGCAGTTCGATTCAACCGTACTAAACAAGGCTTGTGTGAAGGCGACCTATGTCTCATAGCCGCTCCGCTAACCGATTTACCGGCTAGGACCATAAAAAAGAGACTGGGCGCTTCCTGCTCTCTGCAGGTGCCACACCAAACTGAACTGCTCAGTTGGCTTTTGTCTCCCTTGTAGTGGAGATCAGCTCCACCCGCTCCCAACACTGCCAATTGGTAGAGGGTGGAGCCATCTGGCAGGAATGGAGAGGCCTCTGACTACCCTGCCTCTCCACCCCTTACAAGGCCGTATTATGCTCAGTTTAGGTCTTATATTATTATTTTGTTCCTCTACTGTGACATGTTTACATGATTTAACGTTAAAAAGTGCTTTTCCCCCTCATACTGCCTGTGCTGCAGCACCTCTTTCACCCTCTGTGAAATAATTAAGATGTTCTTGAAGTGGGGTTGTAGAAGGGTCTTCTCAATAGTTAGTCTATATTATACAGTGGATGGCCCAAGTTTAGAGAGACACAGGACTACCAGCATGGAAGCAAAGTGCTGTACTTCTATCGAGTAGCAACAAAACATATTTTAGCCACCTAAACAAAATTACCACCAATCAATAGAGAAAATATTCTAACATCAGCTTACACTTTTTTATAGGTGACTTCAATATGTTTTGCTGCTGCCAAATATCCAGGTATTCCCATCTGTTTATCCAAGCTGGGGACGTGCTGATGATCCGCTTTAGGTCATGCAGTTTAAAAAATCCAAATGATACCTTTTAATTTCCAGGATCTGCTGATAGACAGCCAGAGAAGTGTCTGTTGGTAGGTCTGCTACTGTGTCCACTGGCTTCTGTTTAGTTTGGCGTACAGACGTTTTATGGCTTTGTGTTCAGTGATATACAGTATCTGAGTGCGTCTTGGCCTGGGCCTGTGAGGGGGAAATGGTGTATTAGAAGTGGAGTGGCAGAACATTAGTGTGAGGTCAACAGCTCAGCAGTCTGCTGCTGAGAAGTGATCTCATCTGAGTATAGGCACAGTGTGCCAGCTCTTACTGTAGTGCTGACCTCAGGAAGGTAGTTAACTACACATTATAGCTAAAAAAACACACACAGACGCACCAGATTGATCCTCAGTGTCCCCAAAGGAGGAAAAATCACCACAGCAGATAGGCTTTTACCTTTTCCAGCTGTCTGGACTGAGTAACCTTTACGGTAAGCTCGTAAATAAACATAACGGCACGTTTATCTCCACAACATAGGCTTCAAACCGACCCGTACCACGCATAGTTTTAAAACTAAGATTTATACCTGTGAATTTATTGGGCATGGATGTTGTGCTTCACAGTTGAGCAAGCTAAAGGATGATATATGCACAGCTGTATCAATCGCCTTACTGTTTTCCTTGTCGTGTCCGCAGCTATGGAAAAGCCGCGTTTTGCCTGGAGGAGCTGATGATGACCAATCCTCACAATCACTTGTACTGTGAGCAGTACGCTGAGGTAGGTACAGCCGCCTGGATGTCCGTCATCGAGCATGGGGGGCAAACTGTGGAATAAATGTTAACCTTCTGTCAATGGCGCCTCTCTGTAAAAACGGAGAGACGCGCACTTAACGTCACTGGGAATAAAGGCTGCTGAAAGGACGTGTGTTTACACAGGGTCGTTATGCATTGCTTATTCAGATGTCATGCTGTCATTCCTCGAACTGCCCCTTTGCACAGCTTATTGGCTGTGTTTAATGCCTCGTCCTCCGTCTCCTCACACAGGTGAAATACACTCAGGGGGGGCTGGAAAACCTGGAGCTGTCCAGAAAGTATTTCGCCCAGGCGCTGAGGCTGAACAACAGAAACATGAGGGCATTGTTTGGTCTGTACATGGTGAGTACTGCTTTGCATGAAGAGAAAGTGGGAGAGAAAGGGAGAAGAAAACCCTGTGGTTTGTCAAGGTTGAGGCTGGCCACTGAGTGTGTCAAGCACCACTGTACTCACTGTGTGTGTAAGTGTGTTTTCGGGGGGAGTGAAAAAAAAGGGGGCTCTCAGACAGGTCACTGCTGACTCAGACGGTGAACTCCAGCATCGGAAAAGTCTGCCCCTCTGGAGCCCTTTATTTTTTAGTAATAATACCCCTTCGGTGAGAATTATTTTTTTTTAACGTGTATGACTTAAATAAATAAAGAAGTCACAGAGTTATAAAAGAAAAGAGCAGAACAACCGCTGCAAGCATTTTGTCACAGGAAAATTACCCGACCAGGTGCCAGTACGATTGTAGTTTCGCCCCTTTTCATCTACATATTTGTTTAAACAGGATGTTGTCTGCTGGTGCCAATGCATCATACGTAATTGAGACTTGACATAAAAACATAAACGAAGCGGCACAGGGAAAAAAAGGTGGAAAGGGGGAAGCAGGTCGAACACAGAGAGCTCCAGTGTTTTTCCTCAAAACGGCACTGGGATTCTTCAAATAGTCCAAACACCTCGTGAAAGCCCAAAACCGCTACGAAGATGCAGGGTTAAAATGGAGACTTCTGTTAACTCTCACGCTCGTCTGGACACAAAGCAGGTCCCTGTACGGCTTCCTGACAAGTCATCAACTGACACTCGGGTCTTTTAATGGAGACTTCAGCTGGGAGTTTTTCCTTTTTTCTTATCAGTCACTGTGCAGATTGTCAACGGGTCTCGGTGGTCCAGATCGTGACAGGTGCACGAAGTTTAGCAAAAGGACAGGAAACTTTCACCAACTGAGTCATTTCAGACCTGGTAGCACTGACCACACTCGGGTTGTGGGTGAGTTACTCACAACATTTGCGTGGGGATTCCCCTCCATAACAGGATAGCCTGTCTAGGACGACATGATCTAAATTAGGGTTGGTAAGAAAACAACTGATGCTTACTAAAAAAAATACAGAAGCCCAGGTCTAGGTTGATTGGTTTGTAGTTAAAGTTTCAGCGGAGGGCTTTGAAGTGCATGCAGGGTAAGCCCTCTGGGGTTTGCTGTGTGGAGATGATGGAAGGAACATGGGAAAGACATGGGATTTGTGGTTCGGAGGGGAGCTGTCGAGGCAGGCAAAGACCGTGATTCACACAGCGCTCCTCTCGCTGCGCGCCACTTTTTTCCCCTTCAACATCAAGATCCTTTCATCGCGATGAATCGATGGTGTTGGAGAAATTAGGCCCCTGTTAAGTGACAATTTACGTACGAAGCATTAAAACACTCACTTTTTCCCCTCCCCATAAATGATTTCTCCCGTGTCATCAGGCCAAGGTCTGTTTTCTCTCTCTTCGTTTTTTCTGCCACAATGAGTGGTGGATGGTAAACGTGGTTGACCATTCATCTCAATTACGCTTTTTGTTGCTGTTTCGCCAAGTTTTGATATAAGAAACACCCCCTTTTCCTTCTTTTTGCTTCTTCTTCATGTGTTTTTTTCTTCTGTTTTTTCCTCTAGTCTTCAAGTCACATCGCTGCTAGTCCAAAAGTTAGTGCCAAGGTGAAGAAGGACAATATGAAATACGCCGCCTGGGCTGCCACTCAAATAAACAGGGCATATAAGGTGAGTCATGTAACAATTGTCCCTGCCTTTACTATTATGTTATTCTTGCCACTATCGTCATTGGTAGTGTCTCGCTCGTCTACTGTCAAACATGTCACATTTTGCTATTGGAAACATTGGCATTTTGACTGCCAGGGCTGGGATCGAACAGCACAACCAATGAACGGGTTAGGGTTGGGCCCATTGCCCCCCTGAGCCACATTCACCAAAGCTGGACTTCTAACCCCAAATCATATTTCTTAGGATTTTTGTTTTGTTTTAGCTTTCATACGCTATTCACGCACAATATCCAGAAATCCCCTCATTTGCATAGCATATAAATATCCATCAGCACCACCAAATGACCCCTGAACGCACAGCAGCCCCGGAGAAGGCCTTTTTTTGATGGGCAGTGTTTTGTAATAACAACCCCAGTGTCTTTCCCCATGTCTGGGTACATTTACTGTTAATGTGTTGATTTAAGGCCACAGCGTCTGCTAAAACTTTATTCCACACCCCGGCCTCGCAGATGAGCCACAGGCTGACTCTCCCAGGACCACAATCGCACTAAACTGTAGCAGAAAGTTGTATAGTTCAGCGGTTCTCAATGCGAAGTTCAGTGACCCTCAAGAGCCATTAAGCTGAAACTTGGAAGTCCCCGGCATATTCACAAGCCTAATTGTAGATTTGAGTTCTATTTCTCCAGTTGCAGCATGTGTTAACTAGATATACAGTTATCATTAAGACCATTTAGTTTCCATTTTCTTTCAGACCAGAGGAAAGAAAACATCTAAAATACACATTTAGGTGTTTTTTTTATTACAAAATCTGTCTATTTGCGTCTTAAAGAGGCCATTTTATGCTCACTCTTCATTCTTCCAGGCAATGATATTAATAAACTTAGAAATAGGGATGGACATTTAATACATTTGGTATCAATATTGCACTACAGACGAGCACAATATCCAAATCGCACTAAGCACAACTACTATTTGTTGCTAAAGGGGCCTTATTATGCTTTTCCCCCCCAAGTTCATATTTGTATTTTGTGCCTCTCCTGTAACATGTTTACATGCGTTAACGTTCAAAAAATGCTAATTTGTTCTCACTACCTTGCCAATAGAAGTGAGGGTGTTACATTGTGATGTCATTATGTGAGGCGTTTCAGGCAGGGGTGGGACTTTTGAATCTTAGCCTTTGCAGACCATTTACAAAAAACAATATGACACACTGCAGGGAAGGGAAAAGCACAATAGGGCCCCTTTAACAGTTCTCCAAATGTGCCAAAAGTGAGCATACAAACAATAATTGTCACAATGTGGGGAAGTTTCATTGTGATATCCATAAGATTACTTTTAATGTATTCATCTGTAGAGTAAATCAATTCATCTGGGATGATATTTGAATTACTGTCCCTAAAATAAAATCTTAATGGCCAATAAATCCATTTGTGCTAGAAAAATGTTCTGTAAAAATGATGGCTGTTTTGAAGTTGTCCAAAAATGGGAGATAAATGATGGAACTCTGTGTGTGCCTACATTAGTATTCGCACATGTACGCAATGCAAAGGCAAGGGGAAAAAGTGAGGAGCCGCTCACATGGTATCACTAAAACGATTTATGCTGTTGTCATAGCAACCCAAAAGCATATTTAAAAAAAAAAAATCATCACTTGGGCCATATGTGTTGCTTATTCGGGCACGACAGTTAAACATGTAATAAGCGGTTCCTCGCTCAGCATGTGTGGCTCCTTTTGAGCGAGAGGGGCTCCCCGCTGAGCCTCTAAGTCCTCGTCTCACCACACGAAGGGACACGTTTCACATGTCGAGCACTCAGACAAGTATGAGGGCTCAATCGGAAAAAAAGTGTGCATGTGTCACGGTGAGCGGCTGCTGGAGAAGTTTCATGGGAGAACTACGAGCTTTTACTCGTTCCTGTAGGCTTGATTTAACATGTAATAACTGCCGTGGGGTTTTAAATCAGGTTAACACTTCCTACGATATGGATCTCCTTGATAGATTGAAAAACGCATAGGCGCTTTGGTCAACAATAACAGTCCATCAAATGCCTCGATTGATGTGGAGTTCTCACACTTTGATCCGTACACTCGCTGACCTCACCTCGCTGTCTCAGAATGTCTTTCATCCCGACAGGGAGCAAGATAAAAATCTCAAACTGCTAAATTTTCCAGCGTAAATCTGTGGCTCAAAGGAAGCAGAGAAACAAAGTGTGAAGAACGAAAATCATACTCGAATGGAACTCAGCCGCGTCCACAAATCTGAAGTGTAACATAATCCATGGCACTGACACTGTCCTTCAATTAACCTTCTTTTCTGGCCACATGTTGCACTTATTAGTCTAAAATGTCTGATTCTAACTCTAACTCTGACTCTGGTTATGAATCCATTACCGGCAGTTGACAGGCTTTATATAAGTACATCAAAAAAGCTTGGAAATGGACACATTGTAACATTACTCAATGGGACTCAGGGTTTTGACAGTAGCATGAGCAGTAGTGGAGCACATGCGTTCCTTGCTAGATATTTGTCGTTATTGCCAGAGAGGGGTGGCAGAAGATTTTCCCACAGACAGGAATCACAAGTCTGTCTTCAGTTCAGGAGATTCTTCGTGCTAATAGCTTTATGGACATACATTTCAGCTGTCGATAAACACGTACAGACAATATTATATATGAAAAATAATATATTTTGACCAAAAAGTATTGAGTTGAGTTATTCATCCTTATTACACCTCTAAATGGATTTACAAGACTCATTTAGTTTAAACTATGAAGCTGATATGTAGGCAGTTCTCAATTATGAAGTTATCGACTTATCCCACGATGTATGGACACGACAGGAAGCATTTTGGTTGATCTTGATGTTGTCATTCTGTTAACATGTGTGTTTGTTTGGATGAGAATGTGATCAACAAGAAGATAAACCTTTATGGTTCTCCGTAGGGAAATGTAGGTTTTATAGCAGCAGAATAGGGACAATATATTGTTGTGTACGTCATGCTGTTGTGGCACAGAGGCAAGACGTTTCAGTGGAGTTATGAGGACAGACTGAAATAATTCAGCTCCACTCAGAGATCAGTGGACGAAGTTTTTAAAAGTCCTGACTGAGTGCGGTTTTCCCCCACCCCCTCTGTGATGATAATGAGACACCTCAGTCAGTCACACCTTTGTCCTCCAGGGAGTGTGAGCTTCTGCCCTCCTCTACAACCTCATTTTATGGAAGAAGAAAAATCCAATGATTGAAACTGTCCCTCTATCTTGTCTAGTAGTGCTCTAAAAAATGCCCCAAAGTTAAGCTAATTTCTGTTGAGTGGAATTGGCCTGAATTGATGTTTAACTAGAACATTTGACAAATCCAATGCTGAAAGAATCGTCCCTGTAGTTGCCAGGTAATGATTATGTCGTGCCCTGAGTGTGTATGCAAGTCTAGCACTTGTAGACGTTTTTCTTTTTTTGTTCCCTGTGCGAGACGAGTTGAATGACGAGGTGTAAGGTTGCCTCACCGCCTCCCGACTTCTGAGATCTTTTTAAAAAGGAGCGGCACGCGGTGTGAGGCCTCTGTTACACAGCTGCAGGCCACTGGGTGCTTGTGCACGCTGATTAATGGCCCCTTTTTTTTTTTTTTTTTTTAAACGTCACTCGTGTCAGTCGTCCACTTTTATTAGGGCCCCGGTACCTAGTGATTGTCATACCTCAGTGTGAGAAAAAAGGTGGGCAGGTGAGTGCAAGTGGGAGCAGACGTCAGCGAGAGGTCACGACCCACTGAGGCTCATTTACAACAAGAGAAACGTAATTACCTCGGCGGGGTCGGTTGACATGTTAAGGAGCTGTAGATGTGGGGCTCGGAGGCAGTGGCAGTGTAACTAAGTACCAATTTAAGTATTATTTTGACGTGTACTTGCCTATTTCCATTTAATGCTATTTCATACTTCTAATCCATTACACTTCAACAGGAAATATCATATGTGACCCGCTCTATCGAAATCAGTTGGAAGTCGCATCGGCTCATTTTAAAATAAACGTGGATTTGCTTAAAAAAATAGTTGTTCGGGGTTCGGGTGTTTTGTTTGATTTTAAATAAACAAAGTCTTGGCTTTCAGAATATGAAACTTTTATTTCCAAAATCACACGATAAATACATTTTTGAAGCTTGTAAAGGGAAGAAGACAGCTCTCCCTCGCCACTCTGCTGTTCCGCAGCACCGCTTCCCCTCCCGCTGCTGAAATTATTAATGTAAGGCGTATAGTAATCATAGATAACACGGCAGGGTCCGTTACAGTTTGTTTTCATCTGATTTCAAATAAACAAAGTCTTGGCTTTGAGAATATTAAACTTGTTTCGGCAAATTCAGATGATAAATACAGCTTTGAAGCTTCGGCATAATTACAAGCGGAGAACAGAGTAATTTAACGTCACAGCAGGCACAACAACAGCCGGTGTTTCCCGTGAGTGTTTTCCCCGGGAAACAAACACAATACACACAAACGCAAAAATAAACACACACACTCGCAAGCTTCCCCCAGACCAATAATCCAAACCAAAATATCTTCCCTCCGTACTATTTTGATCATTTGCTCCGCTGATAATCAATCAGATCGATGGGTTCCAGAGAAGAGGAAACTTTAAAGGCCTTTTTCTCAAAATGATGACTCGGTGACAGTCATTATATAATGTGACATATTTCGCTTAATATTTGGAGTACAACAACAATCCTGATATCATTAGAAAACTAGGAATCTCCTCTTTCCAGCAGTGTATACAACTAAAAATGTGTCTTCGGGTTAATGCGACTGATTTCGATGGAGCAGGTCACATATTGGTTTCTTCCCCGACATATTTTTTACATTTTTACACGGCTTTGTTGAATGCTCAATTCTGATTGGTACATTTGGACATTCAGAGGTTGTTAATAATCGATAACACACCGCTGCTAAGGATAAGATGACCGTTGCTAAGGAGGATCAAGGGACATAAGGAAAGAGGTTAAAAGACAGAGCATTCTACGATGGTGCAACTTCCATTAAACCTTATCACCCCCAGGACAAATAAAGTATTCAAAATCTGATTCTGATTAGTACATTTGTTCTTTTACTGAAGTACACTTTTGAATTCAGCTTCAGCACTTTTACTTGTAATGTAGTGTTTAGGACCTAAGTATTTCCTCTTTAACTTAAGAAAACATCTTAGTACTTCTTCCACCCCTGCTTGGAGGTACAAGGGGGGCTTCAAAGCAGCCCTGCCCTAACTCTCGCAACAGATTCCCCGATTAGCTCCTCCGTCACGGACCAAAGGCTCCCCGATGCGCCGGGACTCTATTATGAGACACTCTAAATAGATCCGGAGTGTGTGCTCTGCCTCCACCGCTGTAGAGCAGGGCAGGAGCTAATATGCTTCTCTCACCTCAAGCAAAGGAGATAATTGACTACCGGGGCTTGGGGGAATGGCACATTAGGGCAGCAAGGCAATGAAATGCACTGATCATTATAGCTACCACACACACACCACACACACACCCACACACACACACACACACACACACACACACACACACACACACACACACACACACACACACACACACACACACACACACACACACACACACACACACACAACACCCACACAACACACACACACACACACACACACACACACACACACACACACACACACACACACACACACCATGTATACATCACTTCAGGGGACATTGCATTGACTTACATGCATTTCCTGGAGACTTATCCTAACCTTAACCATAACCAACACACATAACCAATTTGTCCCCATAAGGGAAGCCAGTCCCCACACGTGACTGCGTAAACAGATTTAGGTCCCCACAAGTATAGTAATGCTAGGCCACACACACACACACACACACACACACACACACACACACACACACACACACACACACACACACACACACACACACACACACACACACACACACACACACACACACACACCCTAACTCAAGGAGTGAGTCACACTTGGAAACTTCGTAGCCAATTGCACACCTTAGCCAACTGTCTTAAGATGGAGTTTGGCAAAAGAGGAAGGAAAAAATGTTAGCCATGGAAATAGGCTAGGTTTAGGCTACAGCTAGCTCCTGTTTGAAGCCAGGTCAAATGTTGGATGAGAAAAAGCCTCACAGCATTCAAAGCATTTCTTTATGTTGAACATGGCATTGAGAGGTGTCAGTTTTAATGTGTTGTTCCACAAAAAGGTTTAGCAAGAAAGCCAAATGGTCTCAGACTTAATGTTTTAATATTTAATAAATATCAAACATTGCAATCCAGGCCACTCTCTGCTGCCGTCTGAAACGCCATGGTAGACTTCTTTGTTTACTTCCTTAACATAGTGACATCACTATGTAGTACTCTCGCTTCTATTCGCTGCACATTGTAAATCATAGGCTCAGGGGCGGGATGTCTCTAAGAGGTTGACAAATCACAACCGAGCCGGCCAGCTAACCAATCAGATCAGACTGGGCTCTGTTTTCAGACTGAGGGTGAAAAGAGGTGCTGCAGCATGGAGACATGTCCCAGTAGAGGCACACAATACAAATATGAAAATGAGCATAATAGGGCACTTTAAATCTCATTCTCTTACTGGTATCTAGATTTACTGTTAAAAATACTTTTCATCTTATTTTAGAATCATCGCGTCAAGATTTATTTCTATCTATAAATGTGGATGAAGCGAGGCTAATTACACTGACCCTTTATTCCACCCCTGGTCCCCTGCCCAAGGTTAAGGAAGTTGTCTTCCTCTTCGGTATTTTTCGAGGCGATGCTTCGTCCTTTGCAAAGTTTAATTGGGAAGAAGTGTGTGTGCCTGTACGTGCATGCATGAGTAATCCTGGATGTGCTTGTGGATTATAATTTGCGCGGCACTTCCTGTGCAAACCCCGTGGACACAGTGCAGAAATTAGAGCTCAGTGTTATGTACTCCTGTACTAGAGGCCATGGAAGTGGACTAATCATGTGGGCATCCTGATTCTGAGCGATCACAAAGTGGCTCTTATGGAACCGTTGAGGAGAAATCTGGCTATCGTTTCTCTTTACCCGTTTATCAATGCTATTTAATGACCACTGCAGCAGAGGGTGGATGAGGTTAACAAGTAATGCTGCTTTCAAATGTGTTTGGCCTTTTTCGTTTTGTTGGCGGCGGAACCTAATGAGCCAATGTTCTCTTCTCCCCTCACTTCTGTCTCTCTTTTTTTTACTTTTTCTCTGACACGCAGATGGCTGGTCGTGGGACCAAGGAGAACAAATGCTCCATGAAGACGGTGGAGGAGATGCTGGAGTCCATGCAGATCACCATGTCCTAGACGCCCTTCCTCCTGCCCAGACTCGGAGCAACACGGCAACTTGAATAGCCTTGCAATGTGACCACCACCGGATCTTTCTCTCTTTTCTTCTTCTATTCCTTTTTAGTATGTATCTGTAATTGATTGGACTTGACACGGACAATGGAAGACATTTGTTTCCCTCAAGTGCAACAATTTCCCCCACGCATCTGGAACAGCAAATTCCAAGTACTCCAATTTATTTAAACAAGCTATACTTAGTATTAACTCTGTAATTTTCCATCCCCATCCCATGTTTTCTTTTAGGTTCTATCTCTTAACTGATGTAATCACATCAAGGTTTTTAAACTACGTGACCATGTGTAAGAAGCTGTACAGTAAAAGCTATTTATGAAGACAATGTGGAGTCCCACCTGTCTGCACTGAGGTCCTTTACTGTTTCCTGAGATATCTGTAAATGAAACATCTTTATCTAATAAAACTTGTTTTGTCTAATCTAATAAAATGTCTTAATAAAAGTAGAAATGATTGCCAATACATTTTCTGAATGTCTCTTTGATTAGATTAGAAATGCCTTATCGATCTCAAATTGGAAAATTGTGTTGCTACAGCAGCATGTTAAGAAAGTATTGTACGAGTTAAAATGTATATAACAGTAGAAAATATAGATCAACATTTTTTAATTAACAGCATATATAATATTTACATTCTAAATAAAAAATATACATAAAATAGGATACTATGCACATACATTGTATTTGTGTACAGTTTAACAAAAAAAATGAAGTCAGGTAGAGTTTGTAGCAGGATCTCCATGCATCCAAAAAGTCACCGTGCAGTGACATTTACATATTTGAACCTGCTATAAATATGCTGGACCAGGAAGAGCGTCATAATGATGGAAGAATTGGTAACAACAGTAACATAAAAAAAAGCTACTCTCGGGATTTCCATCTGCAAAATCCTGCTATTCAATTACCATGGACATCAGCTGAACCAACTTCAGCACACTAAAGAACACCTCTGTCATTTCAGTTTAGAGAGCCTCGGAGAACGCTGCCAGTAATTAACACGCCACAAGTTGGAAAGAAAAAGCAAATTACACTCATGAATCTGGGAACTTTCATGACAGGCAGGGAAGAAAGCAGCCTGGTTTCCTCTGCTGTTAGACCTCGGTGCAATTGTGGAATCAGAGTTGATCCAAATGACCATCTAAAGCTGTCACTCACCCGTGCCGGGTCAGCTGTTACTTCCATTTCTTTTTTTGTTTATTAAGCGGTAACTGTCTCATCACTCTCGGGCTGATGGAAATCTTGAGTGTTCGGTTAATGCTCTTACTTTTTTTTTTTTTTTTGGACCGCTTCTTAATTGAGAGAGGTCACCAGCTCAGAAGCCTGGGAGTGTGGAAAGCTGGAGTTTTTTTAATACCACTTGGTCAGTGGATGAATGTGTCTGCGTTTGAGTTGCCTCACCAATCTGGCGGAACCAATGAAAGCCAGGGGGACGTTTGAGCATAAACTGACGTGAGTTATTTTTACAGGAAAAGGGCTGAGGCTAAAAGAAGCTCTTTTTGAAGAGTTGCAGGGTGGACGCTGTTTGATCTGAAGCAGTGATTCATCTTAGTTGTTGCCTCCATGCAAACATCTCCGTACTGGCTAAGGTCATTCAGCGGAAATAAAGGTTGTCAATCATCATGAGATATTGGTATCCAGTACCAGCCATACTGAGGCAATAGTGCCATCTGTAGTCTGGATGAAGAACTCTGGGTAAACTTTTAATGAGTGACAGCATGCACCTGAAAGTAAGCGGTCATAAATTAAACATCTAATTTTACTGCTTTGTAATGTAATTCATAGCCTGTCTGAAACTGTTTTCTGAAAAAAAGCTTGTTACGAGTCATGAATGTTGATACATTTCAGCTGTGCTATCGAAATATATCCTTGTAGAGTCGGGAAAATTAGCCTTTGTCCCAGCATCACTTATAATCTCCCGTTTACAACACCTCCAGGTCATGACAATCTTGTTCAACCTTTGTTCAAGAGATTCAGAGCTCATGAACCTCAGCAGTCCATACCTGTACAGCAGAGTCCAAAAGACAGTGGAAGGCGAGGAGAAAACCCTCTAACCCTGCTAAGCTGCCGGCTCAGCTTTGGTGTTTGTAGGGGATTCGCTATTAGTGCTGCCCATAATCCTGGATTCCCCAGGAGATTAGCTCCTGGAGAGGGTTTGCTTGTCCTCGGCTGCTCTGCAATGGCCAGGTTAGCCCAACAGGATGAGCTCTGGGATGATGAGTTTACACAGGGATAGAGCCGTGCCTAATCAGCCTATTCATCAAAAGTAGGGGTGAGGACGGTGATTTCTCTAACTCAATCAATCAATCAATGTTATTTATATAGCCTATCATATCCCAATATCACAAATGTTACATTTGTCTCAGTGGTCTTCACAGTGTGTACAGAATATCAGTATGACAATACGACACCCTCTGTCCTTAGACCCTCACATCGTACAAGGAAAAACTTCCGGAGAAAACCCCACAGTTTAAAGGGGAACATGGGAGAAACCTCAGGGAGAGCAACAGAGGAGGGATCCCTCTCCCAGGACGGACTGACGTGCAATAGATGCCGTGTGTACATAGAAAAGATAATACATTTACAACATAGGTAGACCAAATGTTTAGAAATGCATGTGTCTATAATAAGAAGATGAATCCACGAGGATGTCAACAATCCTGTGGGAGCCATCAGGGAAGTAGTATGATGAGTCAGGCAGGAACACAGTGACGGGTTCAGCCACGACTCGAAGTCCAGGACTCAGGATGCAGCGCTCAGGATCCAGGATTCAGGATCCAGGACCACAGCAATAGGCACAGCCACGACTCAGGATCCAGGGCCCGCGACCCAGGACTACAGCAACAGGATCAGCCACGACTCAGGATCCCGGCATAAATAGACACCAAAAAGAAATTTGGGGGAAGCTGGGTTATTTGGAACATGAACACATGTACATCGGTACAGACAGAGAGAAGGAAGAAGTAAGGTGTCCCCCGACAGTCTAAGCCTATAGCAGCAAAACTAGGGGCTGAATCTAATCAACCCTAACTATAAGCTTTATCAAAAAGTGTCCAAGGCTAGCACTGAGAGAAGATCTATTACTCATTCTGTCTTACCTAGAATTCTTAAAGAAGACCGTTTGTCTCGCATGATTGTGAATTGATTGTGAATTAAGAACGCAACAAACTGTCAACATGTTACATGTGGCAGCCAACTATGACAAACTGTCACCTAACTTGTTCAGTATAATTCAAATCCGATTCTCCATAATTTGACTTAACCGAGATTTGGTGTCCCATTTACAAAGCCCTATATCCATTTAAAGGCACTGAAATGTTAATGTTTTGTGCCATAAATGTTTTTCCTTATACCGGCAAAAGCTTATTGCCACATTTCAAACAATTTGGGTATTCCGATCGACCCGATTCCTCCTGTCTGAAAATCTTCCTTAGGCCGCCAATGTTAACCTACCATAGAAAACTGACGTGTAGACCAACATGCGTACCTACGGAGCCCCTAAACCAGTGGTTCTCAAACTTTTTCTGTCATTCCCCACTTTGAACAGGTGGGCCTTTTCAAGCCCCACCTGTTCCTCATCGCTCCAATAAAATGGTAGGCCAAGCTTAAAATTGTCAAATGTATCGTTCTATAACAGGGGTCTCCAACTTTTTTTAGGATGAGGGTTACTTTCAAAAAATAAAACAAGTCGTGAGCTACTTTTACTCCTCTTTTTTGTTTTTTGCAGTGTATATATTTAGCACATTTTAAATTATTATATGCTACCTTTAACCTTTGAGTGCTGTTTGGGTCGTGGGACCCCGTTTTCAGTGTTTACTAAAATAAAATGTATGCAATTTA